>NC_064922.1:679793325-680103325 GCF_023897955.1 Schistocerca gregaria
CCTGCCGCCAGATGGCAGCACGCCTAATTCCTGTCGGCGACCCACCGTTTGACATACAACGTTCGGCACACAACTGCCCGCAGTGCTCTGCATCTAACACTAATCTCTCTCCTCCCCATCACACTCGTTCACTGAAAAAACTGACAACTAGATAGTTCTTTGTACGCGAAACTAGGCCACATCAGACGCAACGTGTATGTAGATGTGTAGTGCAAGGGAAATATCCCCTGCTCCCACACAACTAATACTAGCTGACAACAGAAACAAAATTTCTGTCGATAGTATTTGAACCAGTCTTATTCATTTGCGAATTTCATGCATTCCTTCTTGCTGGTAACAGTGCCTTGCAAATCACTCAATTCATGTTTTCTAGCCAAACGTGCTGCTCCTGATTGTTTCGTACATCATGCATTAGTGGTCATTATCAAGACTGTGTTGTGTGTCAGCTTTTTATGGTCATCAATTGCACTCTGCTTGTGCTGCTCACTCATTCTTGTAACTCAAAGTACGTCGTTGTCATCCAATCCTAGCACTTGCAGCAGGACAAATCAACTGGCTCGTCACCGTGCCACTCGGGAAACTTCCGCAAGGCTTTCATGACATGTCGCAATCAAAGTCCTTCCACAACATTTCTGCAACGCGGCGGGTCACGATACCGAAAGTATGACTTATGCTTCTGATCTATAATAAAACCACCACTCGGAAAGCGCTACTCCCTTCCCACATCCCTCAGAATGTGGTGAACGATCATCGATTACAACCAAGATGCAATGAATCTCGGTCGCATGCCTCACGCTCAGGGACAGTGCTACCACTCATCATCGTGGTTGCGTCTACTCCAGCTTTGAACGAGAGAGAGTTGAAGACATACTACAGAAATGATCCTGTGAAGTATGATCTTGCTTGCAAGCTATCACCGCTCGCTACTTATGCCACGAGACCGTCAACACGCCCTACGAGAATACGACACACTCTTCACATTCGCGATTTACTTATCGAAGAATTACTTAAGCTCGGACATTCTGCAAAGAACCTAGTTCTACTCCTATTTGGCCGCCATGATCTAACCTTTCCTCACTCAACTATTCTGTGCGCTACCAGTGCTTTTTGCATCCGAAATCAGAGACCATTGCCTCAGGCGAGACTGTATGTAAACACCGCTTGCAGCTCCGGCCGCTAGATGGGGGCCTGGGGCACATACAGTAGCATTCTATGGCGCAAGCAGACATGCCAAATAGTCACTGAAAGAGAAACACACAAGAGGGCAGTCATAGGACACTTGTGCTTTCTTTAAAACCGCCTCTCTCTTCGAAAATTTTCGCACCGCAATAGCGTATTCACCTCGCCCTAACAGTGCCAACTCTTGTCGATATTTGGCCACTTCCTCTTTCGTTTCACCTTGCGTCTTACTTGATACCCCGCCCAACAGCTGCTGATACACGCTACACGCAATTAATGTGTTTCTCTCTGTATCTCTTTTCGCCTACCACGAGTATTGCTTTTCCTCACATGGCAATTATGAAAACACCCACAGCTAAACAAACACTTCCATTCAGCATCACGTCCATACTATCAGTCATACACCAGTAATTTCACAGCTACTTGCTCCACTAATACATTTCTTAATGTTACTGTTAAACAGATGAAGAATCAAAGTATACAACAAGTCTCTATGAACATCACTGTCAGGACATTATACGCATACCATGCCCATCTTTATGCTTCAACTATGATGGCCCATGTGCTATGAATAAAGAAATTTCTCATCAAATATCAAATAATTTTACAACTATATAACTACTCCGACTAGCCCCTTACTAAAACTCTAGATGTTTAGCAATCCCGCCATCAATCTCAGAATAATCGCAAGCAGTGCTTTCATCCCATGAGCACTTCTTTGCAAACAAAACCACAAAACTACTTTTTATACTAGCTTCCTTGTCACAGTGAACAGGGAACTAATGCTAGTGCCCCAGTTTACTCAAAAACTTTTTCGCTTGCAACATATAAACAGCCAACTTGAACCTCTGGGATTTTCAAACACACACAGAAAACTTAATTCCACAGAAATTTAGGAGTAACAGTGGTTGCCTGACATTTTCATACATACTCAAATAGCTACTTCTATGCACTTCACACAATGTTCTCATCATGTTCCACCAGAGAACACAGTTATCACTATGAATGGATTCTGGTAAAAGAGCCTTCAAACCACAAACAGCCTGATCAAAGTGATTATCTCCACATCCTCTGCCAATATCATGTCACTCTATACCTGAGGAGGGAAACTACAATGCAGGGGAAGGAGCTTCGTTGTGAGCACTGTCCTGGTATTTCATCATTAACTCTTCTCAAGCCAAGTATGCACCACCTCTGTGTATGGCTGGGTCAATCAAAAAAGACAAGCAGCATCAACAACTCACAGGACACTATGAACATTTTTACCATTATCTGCACCACCTTCCACTGATTTACTGAAGAAGAAACTGCAAAGTCTGGCCAATTTTGTACACCAGTAATCTTGAAAACATTGGAGTCAACAGCAGATACATAGTTTCCAAGACTGTACCTAGGAACAACCCTTCAATTTCAAGATTTACATCTCACTGAGGCACATCACATCATACCCAAACTACACCTAGCAGGAAATTGCTACTCTATTCATTTCCAGCTATCTATGTCATATTCAACAAATGTCTCCCTCCCACCTACATCTTCTACAAAACTGAGTACATTGTTATGAACAAACAACCAATGCCATATTATGGCAACAATCCAGTGCCACTATTATCCACTCTCTTGAAAACAATTGAAATACTCATCCTGACCAACTATCCACCATCTTCAACCCAAATCTCACTCACACCATACCCACAAATCACAAACTTGTGCAGTAAAAATAATTTTGGGTTTCAAAACTCAATCTACTAATCACATACCAGTATTACTTACAACGCCTATCATTCATCATTCACTTCCAAATATCAGCTTATATGCTGTTGTGCAATTAAAGTGCAAATAAACACTAAACCATATAGCACTGAGGTATAGAAAGCGTTCACCAAGAGTTTCCACAATTATGCCTCTTGTGCCTCACACACACACAAATGTAACAACTCTTCACAATACAAAGCATTCACCTTCACCTCTGCACAATATTGCCTGCCATACATTATCGCAAGCACCACTCACATTACAATTCCTTTATGCTATTTCCAGATTAGTCTCCTGCCATTTATACAACTCAGACATTAAATAGCTCTCTTTCTCTTTACACTATCGTCTAACACACTGCACGCCATTTCAGGGCAAATGTACTTGTTTCATTATACTGCGACATGGCCTGTTACAATTTCAAATCAAGCAAAAACATCTACCTGATCCAACGTGCTCCGCTACTCCACACAACACAATCTACCTCTTCCTATTTACGCACATTATTGCTTACATTACGTTTTACTTGTGATTGTGGCTCAGCAATAGCCGAGCACTACGAAAAATACATTACAGACTCATTTAATGTTCCCCTCCACGGAAATCTTTAGTAAAAGGCGAAAGATTTATTCGATTTGAAGGGAAACCAGAGTGCCGATCAACGCACTCACTTCCATACTTATGGCTGCTTCTCTAGTACTTCTGCGCGAGAACGCGGAAAATTCTTTCCCTCTTGTCCACTTCTCTACCGTCAACAGACTTCCAGTGTTATGCAAGCACAAACCGCAAAACTAACTGCCAACGCTGAAATACGTGTCTGCCAAATGAGGTCGCTATTACTCTTTACATAACTATTTTCATCATTTCTGTCACCATCCAAGCTGCTTCATTACCTCACCTGCCGCCAGATGGCAGCACGCCTAATTCCTGTCGGCGACCCACCGTTTGACATACAACGTTCGGCACACAACTGCCCGCAGTGCTCTGCATCTAACACTAATCTCTCTCCTCCCCACCACACTCGTTCACTGAAAAAACTGACAACTAGATAGTTCTTTGTACGCGAAACTAGGCCACATCAGACGCAACGTGTATGTAGATGTGTAGTGCAAGGGAAATATCCCCTGCTCCCACACAACTAATACTAGCTGACAACAGAAACAAAATTTCTGTCGATAGTATTTGAACCAGTCTTATTCATTTGCGAATTTCATGCATTCCTTCTTGCTGGTAACAGTGCCTTGCAAATCACTCAATTCATGTTTTCTAGCCAAACGTGCTGCTCCTGATTGTTTCGTACATCATGCATTAGTGGTCATTATCAAGACTGTGTTGTGTGTCAGCTTTTTATGGTCATCAATTGCACTCTGCTTGTGCTGCTCACTCATTCTTGTAACTCAAAGTACGTCGTTGTCATCCAATCCTAGCACTTGCAGCAGGACAAATCAACTGGCTCGTCACCGTGCCACTCGGGAAACTTCCGCAAGGCTTTCATGACATGTCGCAATCAAAGTCCTTCCACAACATTTCTGCAACGCGGCGGGTCACGATACCGAAAGTATGACTTATGCTTCTGATCTATAATAAAACCACCACTCGGAAAGCGCTACTCCCTTCCCACATCCCTCAGAATGTGGTGAACGATCATCGATTACAACCAAGATGCAATGAATCTCGGTCGCATGCCTCACGCTCAGGGACAGTGCTACCACTCATCATCGTGGTTGCGTCTACTCCAGCTTTGAACGAGAGAGAGTTGAAGACATACTACAGAAATGATCCTGTGAAGTATGATCTTGCTTGCAAGCTATCACCGCTCGCTACTTATGCCACGAGACCGTCAACACGCCCTACGAGAATACGACACACTCTTCACATTCGCGATTTACTTATCGAAGAATTACTTAAGCTCGGACATTCTGCAAAGAACCTAGTTCTACTCCTATTTGGCCGCCATGATCTAACCTTTCCTCACTCAACTATTCTGTGCGCTACCAGTGCTTTTTGCATCCGAAATCAGAGACCATTGCCTCAGGCGAGACTGTATGTAAACACCGCTTGCAGCTCCGGCCGCTAGATGGGGGCCTGGGGCACATACAGTAGCATTCTATGGCGCAAGCAGACATGCCAAATAGTCACTGAAAGAGAAACACACAAGAGGGCAGTCATAGGACACTTGTGCTTTCTTTAAAACCGCCTCTCTCTTCGAAAATTTTCGCACCGCAATAGCGTATTCACCTCGCCCTAACAGTGCCAACTCTTGTCGATATTTGGCCACTTCCTCTTTCGTTTCACCTTGCGTCTTACTTGATACCCCGCCCAACAGCTGCTGATACACGCTACACGCAATTAATGTGTTTCTCTCTGTATCTCTTTTCGCCTACCACGAGTATTGCTTTTCCTCACATGGCAATTATGAAAACACCCACAGCTAAACAAACACTTCCATTCAGCATCACGTCCATACTATCAGTCATACACCAGTAATTTCACAGCTACTTGCTCCACTAATACATTTCTTAATGTTACTGTTAAACAGATGAAGAATCAAAGTATACAACAAGTCTCTATGAACATCACTGTCAGGACATTATACGCATACCATGCCCATCTTTATGCTTCAACTATGATGGCCCATGTGCTATGAATAAAGAAATTTCTCATCAAATATCAAATAATTTTACAACTATATAACTACTCCGACTAGCCCCTTACTAAAACTCTAGATGTTTAGCAATCCCGCCATCAATCTCAGAATAATCGCAAGCAGTGCTTTCATCCCATGAGCACTTCTTTGCAAACAAAACCACAAAACTACTTTTTATACTAGCTTCCTTGTCACAGTGAACAGGGAACTAATGCTAGTGCCCCAGTTTACTCAAAAACTTTTTCGCTTGCAACATATAAACAGCCAACTTGAACCTCTGGGATTTTCAAACACACACAGAAAACTTAATTCCACAGAAATTTAGGAGTAACAGTGGTTGCCTGACATTTTCATACATACTCAAATAGCTACTTCTATGCACTTCACACAATGTTCTCATCATGTTCCACCAGAGAACACAGTTATCACTATGAATGGATTCTGGTAAAAGAGCCTTCAAACCACAAACAGCCTGATCAAAGTGATTATCTCCACATCCTCTGCCAATATCATGTCACTCTATACCTGAGGAGGGAAACTACAATGCAGGGGAAGGAGCTTCGTTGTGAGCACTGTCCTGGTATTTCATCATTAACTCTTCTCAAGCCAAGTATGCACCACCTCTGTGTATGGCTGGGTCAATCAAAAAAGACAAGCAGCATCAACAACTCACAGGACACTATGAACATTTTTACCATTATCTGCACCACCTTCCACTGATTTACTGAAGAAGAAACTGCAAAGTCTGGCCAATTTTGTACACCAGTAATCTTGAAAACATTGGAGTCAACAGCAGATACATAGTTTCCAAGACTGTACCTAGGAACAACCCTTCAATTTCAAGATTTACATCTCACTGAGGCACATCACATCATACCCAAACTACACCTAGCAGGAATTTGCTACTCTATTCATTTCCAGCTATCTATGTCATATTCAACAAATGTCTCCCTCCCACCTACATCTTCTACAAAACTGAGTACATTGTTATGAACAAACAACAAATGCCATATTATGGCAACAATCCAGTGCCACTATTATCCACTCTCTTGAAAACAATTGAAATACTCATCCTGACCAACTATCCACCATCTTCAACCCAAATCTCACTCACACCATACCCACAAATCACAAACTTGTGCAGTAAAAATAATTTTGGGTTTCAAAACTCAATCTACTAATCACATACCAGTATTACTTACAACGCCTATCATTCATCATTCACTTCCAAATATCAGCTTATATGCTGTTGTGCAATTAAAGTGCAAATAAACACTAAACCATATAGCACTGAGGTATAGAAAGCGTTCACCAAGAGTTTCCACAATTATGCCTCTTGTGCCTCACACACACACAAATGTAACAACTCTTCACAATACAAAGCATTCACCTTCACCTCTGCACAATATTGCCTGCCATACATTATCGCAAGCACCACTCACATTACAATTCCTTTATGCTATTTCCAGATTAGTCTCCTGCCATTTATACAACTCAGACATTAAATAGCTCTCTTTCTCTTTACACTATCGTCTAACACACTGCACGCCATTTCAGGGCAAATGTACTTGTTTCATTATACTGCGACATGGCCTGTTACAATTTCAAATCAAGCAAAAACATCTACCTGATCCAACGTGCTCCGCTACTCCACACAACACAATCTACCTCTTCCTATTTACGCACATTATTGCTTACATTACGTTTTACTTGTGATTGTGGCTCAGCAATAGCCGAGCACTACGAAAAATACATTACAGACTCATTTAATGTTCCCCTCCACGGAAATCTTTAGTAAAAGGCGAAAGATTTATTCGATTTGAAGGGAAACCAGAGTGCCGATCAACGCACTCACTTCCATACTTATGGCTGCTTCTCTAGTACTTCTGCGCGAGAACGCGGAAAATTCTTTCCCTCTTGTCCACTTCTCTACCGTCAACAGACTTCCAGTGTTATGCAAGCACAAACCGCAAAACTAACTGCCAACGCTGAAATACGTGTCTGCCAAATGAGGTCGCTATTACTCTTTACATAACTATTTTCATCATTTCTGTCACCATCCAAGCTGCTTCATTACCTCACCTGCCGCCAGATGGCAGCACGCCTAATTCCTGTCGGCGACCCACCGTTTGACATACAACGTTCGGCACACAACTGCCCGCAGTGCTCTGCATCTAACACTAATCTCTCTCCTCCCCATCACACTCGTTCACTGAAAAAACTGACAACTAGATAGTTCTTTGTACGCGAAACTAGGCCACATCAGACGCAACGTGTATGTAGATGTGTAGTGCAAGGGAAATATCCCCTGCTCCCACACAACTAATACTAGCTGACAACAGAAACAAAATTTCTGTCGATAGTATTTGAACCAGTCTTATTCATTTGCGAATTTCATGCATTCCTTCTTGCTGGTAACAGTGCCTTGCAAATCACTCAATTCATGTTTTCTAGCCAAACGTGCTGCTCCTGATTGTTTCGTACATCATGCATTAGTGGTCATTATCAAGACTGTGTTGTGTGTCAGCTTTTTATGGTCATCAATTGCACTCTGCTTGTGCTGCTCACTCATTCTTGTAACTCAAAGTACGTCGTTGTCATCCAATCCTAGCACTTGCAGCAGGACAAATCAACTGGCTCGTCACCGTGCCACTCGGGAAACTTCCGCAAGGCTTTCATGACATGTCGCAATCAAAGTCCTTCCACAACATTTCTGCAACGCGGCGGGTCACGATACCGAAAGTATGACTTATGCTTCTGATCTATAATAAAACCACCACTCGGAAAGCGCTACTCACTTCCCACATCCCTCAGAATGTGGTGAACGATCATCGATTACAACCAAGATGCAATGAATCTCGGTCGCATGCCTCACGCTCAGGGACAGTGCTACCACTCATCATCGTGGTTGCGTCTACTCCAGCTTTGAACGAGAGAGAGTTGAAGACATACTACAGAAATGATCCTGTGAAGTATGATCTTGCTTGCAAGCTATCACCGCTCGCTACTTATGCCACGAGACCGTCAACACGCCCTACGAGAATACGACACACTCTTCACATTCGCGATTTACTTATCGAAGAATTACTTAAGCTCGGACATTCTGCAAAGAACCTAGTTCTACTCCTATTTGGCCGCCATGATCTAACCTTTCCTCACTCAACTATTCTGTGCGCTACCAGTGCTTTTTGCATCCGAAATCAGAGACCATTGCCTCAGGCGAGACTGTATGTAAACACCGCTTGCAGCTCCGGCCGCTAGATGGGGGCCTGGGGCACATACAGTAGCATTCTATGGCGCAAGCAGACATGCCAAATAGTCACTGAAAGAGAAACACACAAGAGGGCAGTCATAGGACACTTGTGCTTTCTTTAAAACCGCCTCTCTCTTCGAAAATTTTCGCACCGCAATAGCGTATTCACCTCGCCCTAACAGTGCCAACTCTTGTCGATATTTGGCCACTTCCTCTTTCGTTTCACCTTGCGTCTTACTTGATACCCCGCCCAACAGCTGCTGATACACGCTACACGCAATTAATGTGTTTCTCTCTGTATCTCTTTTCGCCTACCACGAGTATTGCTTTTCCTCACATGGCAATTATGAAAACACCCACAGCTAAACAAACACTTCCATTCAGCATCACGTCCATACTATCAGTCATACACCAGTAATTTCACAGCTACTTGCTCCACTAATACATTTCTTAATGTTACTGTTAAACAGATGAAGAATCAAAGTATACAACAAGTCTCTATGAACATCACTGTCAGGACATTATACGCATACCATGCCCATCTTTATGCTTCAACTATGATGGCCCATGTGCTATGAATAAAGAAATTTCTCATCAAATATCAAATAATTTTACAACTATATAACTACTCCGACTAGCCCCTTACTAAAACTCTAGATGTTTAGCAATCCCGCCATCAATCTCAGAATAATCGCAAGCAGTGCTTTCATCCCATGAGCACTTCTTTGCAAACAAAACCACAAAACTACTTTTTATACTAGCTTCCTTGTCACAGTGAACAGGGAACTAATGCTAGTGCCCCAGTTTACTCAAAAACTTTTTCGCTTGCAACATATAAACAGCCAACTTGAACCTCTGGGATTTTCAAACACACACAGAAAACTTAATTCCACAGAAATTTAGGAGTAACAGTGGTTGCCTGACATTTTCATACATACTCAAATAGCTACTTCTATGCACTTCACACAATGTTCTCATCATGTTCCACCAGAGAACACAGTTATCACTATGAACGGATTCTGGTAAAAGAGCCTTCAAACCACAAACAGCCTGATCAAAGTGATTATCTCCACATCCTCTGCCAATATCATGTCACTCTATACCTGAGGAGGGAAACTACAATGCAGGGGAAGGAGCTTCGTTGTGAGCACTGTCCTGGTATTTCATCATTAACTCTTCTCAAGCCAAGTATGCACCACCTCTGTGTATGGCTGGGTCAATCAAAAAAGACAAGCAGCATCAACAACTCACAGGACACTATGAACATTTTTACCATTATCTGCACCACCTTCCACTGATTTACTGAAGAAGAAACTGCAAAGTCTGGCCAATTTTGTACACCAGTAATCTTGAAAACATTGGAGTCAACAGCAGATACATAGTTTCCAAGACTGTACCTAGGAACAACCCTTCAATTTCAAGATTTACATCTCACTGAGGCACATCACATCATACCCAAACTACACCTAGCAGGAAATTGCTACTCTATTCATTTCCAGCTATCTATGTCATATTCAACAAATGTCTCCCTCCCACCTACATCTTCTACAAAACTGAGTACATTGTTATGAACAAACAACCAATGCCATATTATGGCAACAATCCAGTGCCACTATTATCCACTCTCTTGAAAACAATTGAAATACTCATCCTGACCAACTATCCACCATCTTCAACCCAAATCTCACTCACACCATACCCACAAATCACAAACTTGTGCAGTAAAAATAATTTTGGGTTTCAAAACTCAATCTACTAATCACATACCAGTATTACTTACAACGCCTATCATTCATCATTCACTTCCAAATATCAGCTTATATGCTGTTGTGCAATTAAAGTGCAAATAAACACTAAACCATATAGCACTGAGGTATAGAAAGCGTTCACCAAGAGTTTCCACAATTATGCCTCTTGTGCCTCACACACACACACAAATGTAACAACTCTTCACAATACAAAGCATTCACCTTCACCTCTGCACAATATTGCCTGCCATACATTATCGCAAGCACCACTCACATTACAATTCCTTTATGCTATTTCCAGATTAGTCTCCTGCCATTTATACAACTCAGACATTAAATAGCTCTCTTTCTCTTTACACTATCGTCTAACACACTGCACGCCATTTCAGGGCAAATGTACTTGTTTCATTATACTGCGACATGGCCTGTTACAATTTCAAATCAAGCAAAAACATCTACCTGATCCAACGTGCTCCGCTACTCCACACAACACAATCTACCTCTTCCTATTTACGCACATTATTGCTTACATTACGTTTTACTTGTGATTGTGGCTCAGCAATAGCCGAGCACTACGAAAAATACATTACAGACTCATTTAATGTTCCCCTCCACGGAAATCTTTAGTAAAAGGCGAAAGATTTATTCGATTTGAAGGGAAACCAGAGTGCCGATCAACGCACTCACTTCCATACTTATGGCTGCTTCTCTAGTACTTCTGCGCGAGAACGCGGAAAATTCTTTCCCTCTTGTCCACTTCTCTACCGTCAACAGACTTCCAGTGTTATGCAAGCACAAACCGCAAAACTAACTGCCAACGCTGAAATACGTGTCTGCCAAATGAGGTCGCTATTACTCTTTACATAACTATTTTCATCATTTCTGTCACCATCCAAGCTGCTTCATTACCTCACCTGCCGCCAGATGGCAGCACGCCTAATTCCTGTCGGCGACCCACCGTTTGACATACAACGTTCGGCACACAACTGCCCGCAGTGCTCTGCATCTAACACTAATCTCTCTCCTCCCCACCACACTCGTTCACTGAAAAAACTGACAACTAGATAGTTCTTTGTACGCGAAACTAGGCCACATCAGACGCAACGTGTATGTAGATGTGTAGTGCAAGGGAAATATCCCCTGCTCCCACACAACTAATACTAGCTGACAACAGAAACAAAATTTCTGTCGATAGTATTTGAACCAGTCTTATTCATTTGCGAATTTCATGCATTCCTTCTTGCTGGTAACAGTGCCTTGCAAATCACTCAATTCATGTTTTCTAGCCAAACGTGCTGCTCCTGATTGTTTCGTACATCATGCATTAGTGGTCATTATCAAGACTGTGTCGTGTGTCAGCTTTTTATGGTCATCAATTGCACTCTGCTTGTGCTGCTCACTCATTCTTGTAACTCAAAGTACGTCGTTGTCATCCAATCCTAGCACTTGCAGCAGGACAAATCAACTGGCTCGTCACCGTGCCACTCGGGAAACTTCCGCAAGGCTTTCATGACATGTCGCAATCAAAGTCCTTCCACAACATTTCTGCAACGCGGCGGGTCACGATACCGAAAGTATGACTTATGCTTCTGATCTATAATAAAACCACCACTCGAAAAGCGCTACTCACTTCCCACATCCCTCAGAATGTGGTGAACGATCATCGATTACAACCAAGATGCAATGAATCTCGGTCGCATGCCTCACGCTCAGGGACAGTGCTACCACTCATCATCGTGGTTGCGTCTACTCCAGCTTTGAACTAGAGAGAGTTGAAGACATACTACAGAAATGATCCTGTGAAGTATGATCTTGCTTGCAAGCTATCACCGCTCGCTACTTATGCCACGAGACCGTCAACACGCCCTACGAGAATACGACACACTCTTCACATTCGCGATTTACTTATCGAAGAATTACTTAAGCTCGGACATTCTGCAAAGAACCTAGTTCTACTCCTATTTGGCCGCCATGATCTAACCTTTCCTCACTCAACTATTCTGTGCGCTACCAGTGCTTTTTGCATCCGAAATCAGAGACCATTGCCTCAGGCGAGACTGTATGTAAACACCGCTTGCAGCTCCGGCCGCTAGATGGGGGCCTGGGGCACATACAGTAGCATTCTATGGCGCAAGCAGACATGCCAAATAGTCACTGAAAGAGAAACACACAAGAGGGCAGTCATAGGACACTTGTGCTTTCTTTAAAACCGCCTCTCTCTTCGAAAATTTTCGCACCGCAATAGCGTATTCACCTCGCCCTAACAGTGCCAACTCTTGTCGATATTTGGCCACTTCCTCTTTCGTTTCACCTTGCGTCTTACTTGATACCCCGCCCAACAGCTGCTGATACACGCTACACGCAATTAATGTGTTTCTCTCTGTATCTCTTTTCGCCTACCACGAGTATTGCTTTTCCTCACATGGCAATTATGAAAACACCCACAGCTAAACAAACACTTCCATTCAGCATCACGTCCATACTATCAGTCATACACCAGTAATTTCACAGCTACTTGCTCCACTAATACATTTCTTAATGTTACTGTTAAACAGATGAAGAATCAAAGTATACAACAAGTCTCTATGAACATCACTGTCAGGACATTATACGCATACCATGCCCATCTTTATGCTTCAACTATGATGGCCCATGTGCTATGAATAAAGAAATTTCTCATCAAATATCAAATAATTTTACAACTATATAACTACTCCGACTAGCCCCTTACTAAAACTCTAGATGTTTAGCAATCCCGCCATCAATCTCAGAATAATCGCAAGCAGTGCTTTCATCCCATGAGCACTTCTTTGCAAACAAAACCACAAAACTACTTTTTATACTAGCTTCCTTGTCACAGTGAACAGGGAACTAATGCTAGTGCCCCAGTTTACTCCAAAACTTTTTCGCTTGCAACATATAAACAGCCAACTTGAACCTCTGGGATTTTCAAACACACACAGAAAACTTAATTCCACAGAAATTTAGGAGTAACAGTGGTTGCCTGACATTTTCATACATACTCAAATAGCTACTTCTATGCACTTCACACAATGTTCTCATCATGTTCCACCAGAGAACACAGTTATCACTATGAATGGATTCTGGTAAAAGAGCCTTCAAACCACAAACAGCCTGATCAAAGTGATTATCTCCACATCCTCTGCCAATATCATGTCACTCTATACCTGAGGAGGGAAACTACAATGCAGGGGAAGGAGCTTCGTTGTGAGCACTGTCCTGGTATTTCATCATTAACTCTTCTCAAGCCAAGTATGCACCACCTCTGTGTATGGCTGGGTCAATCAAAAAAGACAAGCAGCATCAACAACTCACAGGACACTATGAACATTTTTACCATTATCTGCACCACCTTCCACTGATTTACTGAAGAAGAAACTGCAAAGTCTGGCCAATTTTGTACACCAGTAATCTTGAAAACATTGGAGTCAACAGCAGATACATAGTTTCCAAGACTGTACCTAGGAACAACCCTTCAATTTCAAGATTTACATCTCACTGAGGCACATCACATCATACCCAAACTACACCTAGCAGGAATTTGCTACTCTATTCATTTCCAGCTATCTATGTCATATTCAACAAATGTCTCCCTCCCACCTACATCTTCTACAAAACTGAGTACATTGTTATGAACAAACAACAAATGCCATATTATGGCAACAATCCAGTGCCACTATTATCCACTCTCTTGAAAACAATTGAAATACTCATCCTGACCAACTATCCACCATCTTCAACCCAAATCTCACTCACACCATACCCACAAATCACAAACTTGTGCAGTAAAAATAATTTTGGGTTTCAAAACTCAATCTACTAATCACATACCAGTATTACTTACAACGCCTATCATTCATCATTCACTTCCAAATATCAGCTTATATGCTGTTGTGCAATTAAAGTGCAAATAAACACTAAACCATATAGCACTGAGGTATAGAAAGCGTTCACCAAGAGTTTCCACAATTATGCCTCTTGTGCCTCACACACACACAAATGTAACAACTCTTCACAATACAAAGCATTCACCTTCACCTCTGCACAATATTGCCTGCCATACATTATCGCAAGCACCACTCACATTACAATTCCTTTATGCTATTTCCAGATTAGTCTCCTGCCATTTATACAACTCAGACATTAAATAGCTCTCTTTCTCTTTACACTATCGTCTAACACACTGCACGCCATTTCAGGGCAAATGTACTTGTTTCATTATACTGCGACATGGCCTGTTACAATTTCAAATCAAGCAAAAACATCTACCTGATCCAACGTGCTCCGCTACTCCACACAACACAATCTACCTCTTCCTATTTACGCACATTATTGCTTACATTACGTTTTACTTGTGATTGTGGCTCAGCAATAGCCGAGCACTACGAAAAATACATTACAGACTCATTTAATGTTCCCCTCCACGGAAATCTTTAGTAAAAGGCGAAAGATTTATTCGATTTGAAGGGAAACCAGAGTGCCGATCAACGCACTCACTTCCATACTTATGGCTGCTTCTCTAGTACTTCTGCGCGAGAACGCGGAAAATTCTTTCCCTCTTGTCCACTTCTCTACCGTCAACAGACTTCCAGTGTTATGCAAGCACAAACCGCAAAACTAACTGCCAACGCTGAAATACGTGTCTGCCAAATGAGGTCGCTATTACTCTTTACATAACTATTTTCATCATTTCTGTCACCATCCAAGCTGCTTCATTACCTCACCTGCCGCCAGATGGCAGCACGCCTAATTCCTGTCGGCGACCCACCGTTTGACATACAACGTTCGGCACACAACTGCCCGCAGTGCTCTGCATCTAACACTAATCTCTCTCCTCCCCACCACACTCGTTCACTGAAAAAACTGACAACTAGATAGTTCTTTGTACGCGAAACTAGGCCACATCAGACGCAACGTGTATGTAGATGTGTAGTGCAAGGGAAATATCCCCTGCTCCCACACAACTAATACTAGCTGACAACAGAAACAAAATTTCTGTCGATAGTATTTGAACCAGTCTTATTCATTTGCGAATTTCATGCATTCCTTCTTGCTGGTAACAGTGCCTTGCAAATCACTCAATTCATGTTTTCTAGCCAAACGTGCTGCTCCTGATTGTTTCGTACATCATGCATTAGTGGTCATTATCAAGACTGTGTTGTGTGTCAGCTTTTTATGGTCATCAATTGCACTCTGCTTGTGCTGCTCACTCATTCTTGTAACTCAAAGTACGTCGTTGTCATCCAATCCTAGCACTTGCAGCAGGACAAATCAACTGGCTCGTCACCGTGCCACTCGGGAAACTTCCGCAAGGCTTTCATGACATGTCGCAATCAAAGTCCTTCCACAACATTTCTGCAACGCGGCGGGTCACGATACCGAAAGTATGACTTATGCTTCTGATCTATAATAAAACCACCACTCGGAAAGCGCTACTCCCTTCCCACATCCCTCAGAATGTGGTGAACGATCATCGATTACAACCAAGATGCAATGAATCTCGGTCGCATGCCTCACGCTCAGGGACAGTGCTACCACTCATCATCGTGGTTGCGTCTACTCCAGCTTTGAACGAGAGAGAGTTGAAGACATACTACAGAAATGATCCTGTGAAGTATGATCTTGCTTGCAAGCTATCACCGCTCGCTACTTATGCCACGAGACCGTCAACACGCCCTACGAGAATACGACACACTCTTCACATTCGCGATTTACTTATCGAAGAATTACTTAAGCTCGGACATTCTGCAAAGAACCTAGTTCTACTCCTATTTGGCCGCCATGATCTAACCTTTCCTCACTCAACTATTCTGTGCGCTACCAGTGCTTTTTGCATCCGAAATCAGAGACCATTGCCTCAGGCGAGACTGTATGTAAACACCGCTTGCAGCTCCGGCCGCTAGATGGGGGCCTGGGGCACATACAGTAGCATTCTATGGCGCAAGCAGACATGCCAAATAGTCACTGAAAGAGAAACACACAAGAGGGCAGTCATAGGACACTTGTGCTTTCTTTAAAACCGCCTCTCTCTTCGAAAATTTTCGCACCGCAATAGCGTATTCACCTCGCCCTAACAGTGCCAACTCTTGTCGATATTTGGCCACTTCCTCTTTCGTTTCACCTTGCGTCTTACTTGATACCCCGCCCAACAGCTGCTGATACACGCTACACGCAATTAATGTGTTTCTCTCTGTATCTCTTTTCGCCTACCACGAGTATTGCTTTTCCTCACATGGCAATTATGAAAACACCCACAGCTAAACAAACACTTCCATTCAGCATCACGTCCATACTATCAGTCATACACCAGTAATTTCACAGCTACTTGCTCCACTAATACATTTCTTAATGTTACTGTTAAACAGATGAAGAATCAAAGTATACAACAAGTCTCTATGAACATCACTGTCAGGACATTATACGCATACCATGCCCATCTTTATGCTTCAACTATGATGGCCCATGTGCTATGAATAAAGAAATTTCTCATCAAATATCAAATAATTTTACAACTATATAACTACTCCGACTAGCCCCTTACTAAAACTCTAGATGTTTAGCAATCCCGCCATCAATCTCAGAATAATCGCAAGCAGTGCTTTCATCCCATGAGCACTTCTTTGCAAACAAAACCACAAAACTACTTTTTATACTAGCTTCCTTGTCACAGTGAACAGGGAACTA
The DNA here is from genome assembly GCF_023897955.1 of Schistocerca gregaria. NCBI lineage: Eukaryota > Metazoa > Arthropoda > Insecta > Orthoptera > Acrididae > Schistocerca > Schistocerca gregaria. The sequence goes on from NC_064922.1 coordinate 679,810,613, forward strand.
ATGCTAGTGCCCCAGTTTACTCAAAAACTTTTTCGCTTGCAACATATAAACAGCCAACTTGAACCTCTGGGATTTTCAAACACACACAGAAAACTTAATTCCACAGAAATTTAGGAGTAACAGTGGTTGCCTGACATTTTCATACATACTCAAATAGCTACTTCTATGCACTTCACACAATGTTCTCATCATGTTCCACCAGAGAACACAGTTATCACTATGAACGGATTCTGGTAAAAGAGCCTTCAAACCACAAACAGCCTGATCAAAGTGATTATCTCCACATCCTCTGCCAATATCATGTCACTCTATACCTGAGGAGGGAAACTACAATGCAGGGGAAGGAGCTTCGTTGTGAGCACTGTCCTGGTATTTCATCATTAACTCTTCTCAAGCCAAGTATGCACCACCTCTGTGTATGGCTGGGTCAATCAAAAAAGACAAGCAGCATCAACAACTCACAGGACACTATGAACATTTTTACCATTATCTGCACCACCTTCCACTGATTTACTGAAGAAGAAACTGCAAAGTCTGGCCAATTTTGTACACCAGTAATCTTGAAAACATTGGAGTCAACAGCAGATACATAGTTTCCAAGACTGTACCTAGGAACAACCCTTCAATTTCAAGATTTACATCTCACTGAGGCACATCACATCATACCCAAACTACACCTAGCAGGAAATTGCTACTCTATTCATTTCCAGCTATCTATGTCATATTCAACAAATGTCTCCCTCCCACCTACATCTTCTACAAAACTGAGTACATTGTTATGAACAAACAACCAATGCCATATTATGGCAACAATCCAGTGCCACTATTATCCACTCTCTTGAAAACAATTGAAATACTCATCCTGACCAACTATCCACCATCTTCAACCCAAATCTCACTCACACCATACCCACAAATCACAAACTTGTGCAGTAAAAATAATTTTGGGTTTCAAAACTCAATCTACTAATCACATACCAGTATTACTTACAACGCCTATCATTCATCATTCACTTCCAAATATCAGCTTATATGCTGTTGTGCAATTAAAGTGCAAATAAACACTAAACCATATAGCACTGAGGTATAGAAAGCGTTCACCAAGAGTTTCCACAATTATGCCTCTTGTGCCTCACACACACACACAAATGTAACAACTCTTCACAATACAAAGCATTCACCTTCACCTCTGCACAATATTGCCTGCCATACATTATCGCAAGCACCACTCACATTACAATTCCTTTATGCTATTTCCAGATTAGTCTCCTGCCATTTATACAACTCAGACATTAAATAGCTCTCTTTCTCTTTACACTATCGTCTAACACACTGCACGCCATTTCAGGGCAAATGTACTTGTTTCATTATACTGCGACATGGCCTGTTACAATTTCAAATCAAGCAAAAACATCTACCTGATCCAACGTGCTCCGCTACTCCACACAACACAATCTACCTCTTCCTATTTACGCACATTATTGCTTACATTACGTTTTACTTGTGATTGTGGCTCAGCAATAGCCGAGCACTACGAAAAATACATTACAGACTCATTTAATGTTCCCCTCCACGGAAATCTTTAGTAAAAGGCGAAAGATTTATTCGATTTGAAGGGAAACCAGAGTGCCGATCAACGCACTCACTTCCATACTTATGGCTGCTTCTCTAGTACTTCTGCGCGAGAACGCGGAAAATTCTTTCCCTCTTGTCCACTTCTCTACCGTCAACAGACTTCCAGTGTTATGCAAGCACAAACCGCAAAACTAACTGCCAACGCTGAAATACGTGTCTGCCAAATGAGGTCGCTATTACTCTTTACATAACTATTTTCATCATTTCTGTCACCATCCAAGCTGCTTCATTACCTCACCTGCCGCCAGATGGCAGCACGCCTAATTCCTGTCGGCGACCCACCGTTTGACATACAACGTTCGGCACACAACTGCCCGCAGTGCTCTGCATCTAACACTAATCTCTCTCCTCCCCACCACACTCGTTCACTGAAAAAACTGACAACTAGATAGTTCTTTGTACGCGAAACTAGGCCACATCAGACGCAACGTGTATGTAGATGTGTAGTGCAAGGGAAATATCCCCTGCTCCCACACAACTAATACTAGCTGACAACAGAAACAAAATTTCTGTCGATAGTATTTGAACCAGTCTTATTCATTTGCGAATTTCATGCATTCCTTCTTGCTGGTAACAGTGCCTTGCAAATCACTCAATTCATGTTTTCTAGCCAAACGTGCTGCTCCTGATTGTTTCGTACATCATGCATTAGTGGTCATTATCAAGACTGTGTCGTGTGTCAGCTTTTTATGGTCATCAATTGCACTCTGCTTGTGCTGCTCACTCATTCTTGTAACTCAAAGTACGTCGTTGTCATCCAATCCTAGCACTTGCAGCAGGACAAATCAACTGGCTCGTCACCGTGCCACTCGGGAAACTTCCGCAAGGCTTTCATGACATGTCGCAATCAAAGTCCTTCCACAACATTTCTGCAACGCGGCGGGTCACGATACCGAAAGTATGACTTATGCTTCTGATCTATAATAAAACCACCACTCGAAAAGCGCTACTCACTTCCCACATCCCTCAGAATGTGGTGAACGATCATCGATTACAACCAAGATGCAATGAATCTCGGTCGCATGCCTCACGCTCAGGGACAGTGCTACCACTCATCATCGTGGTTGCGTCTACTCCAGCTTTGAACTAGAGAGAGTTGAAGACATACTACAGAAATGATCCTGTGAAGTATGATCTTGCTTGCAAGCTATCACCGCTCGCTACTTATGCCACGAGACCGTCAACACGCCCTACGAGAATACGACACACTCTTCACATTCGCGATTTACTTATCGAAGAATTACTTAAGCTCGGACATTCTGCAAAGAACCTAGTTCTACTCCTATTTGGCCGCCATGATCTAACCTTTCCTCACTCAACTATTCTGTGCGCTACCAGTGCTTTTTGCATCCGAAATCAGAGACCATTGCCTCAGGCGAGACTGTATGTAAACACCGCTTGCAGCTCCGGCCGCTAGATGGGGGCCTGGGGCACATACAGTAGCATTCTATGGCGCAAGCAGACATGCCAAATAGTCACTGAAAGAGAAACACACAAGAGGGCAGTCATAGGACACTTGTGCTTTCTTTAAAACCGCCTCTCTCTTCGAAAATTTTCGCACCGCAATAGCGTATTCACCTCGCCCTAACAGTGCCAACTCTTGTCGATATTTGGCCACTTCCTCTTTCGTTTCACCTTGCGTCTTACTTGATACCCCGCCCAACAGCTGCTGATACACGCTACACGCAATTAATGTGTTTCTCTCTGTATCTCTTTTCGCCTACCACGAGTATTGCTTTTCCTCACATGGCAATTATGAAAACACCCACAGCTAAACAAACACTTCCATTCAGCATCACGTCCATACTATCAGTCATACACCAGTAATTTCACAGCTACTTGCTCCACTAATACATTTCTTAATGTTACTGTTAAACAGATGAAGAATCAAAGTATACAACAAGTCTCTATGAACATCACTGTCAGGACATTATACGCATACCATGCCCATCTTTATGCTTCAACTATGATGGCCCATGTGCTATGAATAAAGAAATTTCTCATCAAATATCAAATAATTTTACAACTATATAACTACTCCGACTAGCCCCTTACTAAAACTCTAGATGTTTAGCAATCCCGCCATCAATCTCAGAATAATCGCAAGCAGTGCTTTCATCCCATGAGCACTTCTTTGCAAACAAAACCACAAAACTACTTTTTATACTAGCTTCCTTGTCACAGTGAACAGGGAACTAATGCTAGTGCCCCAGTTTACTCAAAAACTTTTTCGCTTGCAACATATAAACAGCCAACTTGAACCTCTGGGATTTTCAAACACACACAGAAAACTTAATTCCACAGAAATTTAGGAGTAACAGTGGTTGCCTGACATTTTCATACATACTCAAATAGCTACTTCTATGCACTTCACACAATGTTCTCATCATGTTCCACCAGAGAACACAGTTATCACTATGAATGGATTCTGGTAAAAGAGCCTTCAAACCACAAACAGCCTGATCAAAGTGATTATCTCCACATCCTCTGCCAATATCATGTCACTCTATACCTGAGGAGGGAAACTACAATGCAGGGGAAGGAGCTTCGTTGTGAGCACTGTCCTGGTATTTCATCATTAACTCTTCTCAAGCCAAGTATGCACCACCTCTGTGTATGGCTGGGTCAATCAAAAAAGACAAGCAGCATCAACAACTCACAGGACACTATGAACATTTTTACCATTATCTGCACCACCTTCCACTGATTTACTGAAGAAGAAACTGCAAAGTCTGGCCAATTTTGTACACCAGTAATCTTGAAAACATTGGAGTCAACAGCAGATACATAGTTTCCAAGACTGTACCTAGGAACAACCCTTCAATTTCAAGATTTACATCTCACTGAGGCACATCACATCATACCCAAACTACACCTAGCAGGAAATTGCTACTCTATTCATTTCCAGCTATCTATGTCATATTCAACAAATGTCTCCCTCCCACCTACATCTTCTACAAAACTGAGTACATTGTTATGAACAAACAACCAATGCCATATTATGGCAACAATCCAGTGCCACTATTATCCACTCTCTTGAAAACAATTGAAATACTCATCCTGACCAACTATCCACCATCTTCAACCCAAATCTCACTCACACCATACCCACAAATCACAAACTTGTGCAGTAAAAATAATTTTGGGTTTCAAAACTCAATCTACTAATCACATACCAGTATTACTTACAACGCCTATCATTCATCATTCACTTCCAAATATCAGCTTATATGCTGTTGTGCAATTAAAGTGCAAATAAACACTAAACCATATAGCACTGAGGTATAGAAAGCGTTCACCAAGAGTTTCCACAATTATGCCTCTTGTGCCTCACACACACACAAATGTAACAACTCTTCACAATACAAAGCATTCACCTTCACCTCTGCACAATATTGCCTGCCATACATTATCGCAAGCACCACTCACATTACAATTCCTTTATGCTATTTCCAGATTAGTCTCCTGCCATTTATACAACTCAGACATTAAATAGCTCTCTTTCTCTTTACACTATCGTCTAACACACTGCACGCCATTTCAGGGCAAATGTACTTGTTTCATTATACTGCGACATGGCCTGTTACAATTTCAAATCAAGCAAAAACATCTACCTGATCCAACGTGCTCCGCTACTCCACACAACACAATCTACCTCTTCCTATTTACGCACATTATTGCTTACATTACGTTTTACTTGTGATTGTGGCTCAGCAATAGCCGAGCACTACGAAAAATACATTACAGACTCATTTAATGTTCCCCTCCACGGAAATCTTTAGTAAAAGGCGAAAGATTTATTCGATTTGAAGGGAAACCAGAGTGCCGATCAACGCACTCACTTCCATACTTATGGCTGCTTCTCTAGTACTTCTGCGCGAGAACGCGGAAAATTCTTTCCCTCTTGTCCACTTCTCTACCGTCAACAGACTTCCAGTGTTATGCAAGCACAAACCGCAAAACTAACTGCCAACGCTGAAATACGTGTCTGCCAAATGAGGTCGCTATTACTCTTTACATAACTATTTTCATCATTTCTGTCACCATCCAAGCTGCTTCATTACCTCACCTGCCGCCAGATGGCAGCACGCCTAATTCCTGTCGGCGACCCACCGTTTGACATACAACGTTCGGCACACAACTGCCTGCAGTGCTCTGCATCTAACACTAATCTCTCTCCTCCCCACCACACTCGTTCACTGAAAAAACTGACAACTAGATAGTTCTTTGTACGCGAAACTAGGCCACATCAGACGCAACGTGTATGTAGATGTGTAGTGCAAGGGAAATATCCCCTGCTCCCACACAACTAATACTAGCTGACAACAGAAACAAAATTTCTGTCGATAGTATTTGAACCAGTCTTATTCATTTGCGAATTTCATGCATTCCTTCTTGCTGGTAACAGTGCCTTGCAAATCACTCAATTCATGTTTTCTAGCCAAACGTGCTGCTCCTGATTGTTTCGTACATCATGCATTAGTGGTCATTATCAAGACTGTGTTGTGTGTCAGCTTTTTATGGTCATCAATTGCACTCTGCTTGTGCTGCTCACTCATTCTTGTAACTCAAAGTACGTCGTTGTCATCCAATCCTAGCACTTGCAGCAGGACAAATCAACTGGCTCGTCACCGTGCCACTCGGGAAACTTCCGCAAGGCTTTCATGACATGTCGCAATCAAAGTCCTTCCACAACATTTCTGCAACGCGGCGGGTCACGATACCGAAAGTATGACTTATGCTTCTGATCTATAACAAAACCACCACTCGGAAAGCGCTACTCCCTTCCCACATCCCTCAGAATGTGGTGAACGATCATCGATTACAACCAAGATGCAATGAATCTCGGTCGCATGCCTCACGCTCAGGGACAGTGCTACCACTCATCATCGTGGTTGCGTCTACTCCAGCTTTGAACTAGAGAGAGTTGAAGACATACTACAGAAATGATCCTGTGAAGTATGATCTTGCTTGCAAGCTATCACCGCTCGCTACTTATGCCACGAGACCGTCAACACGCCCTACGAGAATACGACACACTCTTCACATTCGCGATTTACTTATCGAAGAATTACTTAAGCTCGGACATTCTGCAAAGAACCTAGTTCTACTCCTATTTGGCCGCCATGATCTAACCTTTCCTCACTCAACTATTCTGTGCGCTACCAGTGCTTTTTGCATCCGAAATCAGAGACCATTGCCTCAGGCGAGACTGTATGTAAACACCGCTTGCAGCTCCGGCCGCTAGATGGGGGCCTGGGGCACATACAGTAGCATTCTATGGCGCAAGCAGACATGCCAAATAGTCACTGAAAGAGAAACACACAAGAGGGCAGTCATAGGACACTTGTGCTTTCTTTAAAACCGCCTCTCTCTTCGAAAATTTTCGCACCGCAATAGCGTATTCACCTCGCCCTAACAGTGCCAACTCTTGTCGATATTTGGCCACTTCCTCTTTCGTTTCACCTTGCGTCTTACTTGATACCCCGCCCAACAGCTGCTGATACACGCTACACGCAATTAATGTGTTTCTCTCTGTATCTCTTTTCGCCTACCACGAGTATTGCTTTTCCTCACATGGCAATTATGAAAACACCCACAGCTAAACAAACACTTCCATTCAGCATCACGTCCATACTATCAGTCATACACCAGTAATTTCACAGCTACTTGCTCCACTAATACATTTCTTAATGTTACTGTTAAACAGATGAAGAATCAAAGTATACAACAAGTCTCTATGAACATCACTGTCAGGACATTATACGCATACCATGCCCATCTTTATGCTTCAACTATGATGGCCCATGTGCTATGAATAAAGAAATTTCTCATCAAATATCAAATAATTTTACAACTATATAACTACTCCGACTAGCCCCTTACTAAAACTCTAGATGTTTAGCAATCCCGCCATCAATCTCAGAATAATCGCAAGCAGTGCTTTCATCCCATGAGCACTTCTTTGCAAACAAAACCACAAAACTACTTTTTATACTAGCTTCCTTGTCACAGTGAACAGGGAACTAATGCTAGTGCCCCAGTTTACTCAAAAACTTTTTCGCTTGCAACATATAAACAGCCAACTTGAACCTCTGGGATTTTCAAACACACACAGAAAACTTAATTCCACAGAAATTTAGGAGTAACAGTGGTTGCCTGACATTTTCATACATACTCAAATAGCTACTTCTATGCACTTCACACAATGTTCTCATCATGTTCCACCAGAGAACACAGTTATCACTATGAATGGATTCTGGTAAAAGAGCCTTCAAACCACAAACAGCCTGATCAAAGTGATTATCTCCACATCCTCTGCCAATATCATGTCACTCTATACCTGAGGAGGGAAACTACAATGCAGGGGAAGGAGCTTCGTTGTGAGCACTGTCCTGGTATTTCATCATTTACTCTTCTCAAGCCAAGTATGCACCACCTCTGTGTATGGCTGGGTCAATCAAAAAAGACAAGCAGCATCAACAACTCACAGGACACTATGAACATTTTTACCATTATCTGCACCACCTTCCACTGATTTACTGAAGAAGAAACTGCAAAGTCTGGCCAATTTTGTACACCAGTAATCTTGAAAACATTGGAGTCAACAGCAGATACATAGTTTCCAAGACTGTACCTAGGAACAACCCTTCAATTTCAAGATTTACATCTCACTGAGGCACATCACATCATACCCAAACTACACCTAGCAGGAAATTGCTACTCTATTCATTTCCAGCTATCTATGTCATATTCAACAAATGTCTCCCTCCCACCTACATCTTCTACAAAACTGAGTACATTGTTATGAACAAACAACCAATGCCATATTATGGCAACAATCCAGTGCCACTATTATCCACTCTCTTGAAAACAATTGAAATACTCATCCTGACCAACTATCCACCATCTTCAACCCAAATCTCACTCACACCATACCCACAAATCACAAACTTGTGCAGTAAAAATAATTTTGGGTTTCAAAACTCAATCTACTAATCACATACCAGTATTACTTACAACGCCTATCATTCATCATTCACTTCCAAATATCAGCTTATATGCTGTTGTGCAATTAAAGTGCAAATAAACACTAAACCATATAGCACTGAGGTATAGAAAGCGTTCACCAAGAGTTTCCACAATTATGCCTCTTGTGCCTCACACACACACAAATGTAACAACTCTTCACAATACAAAGCATTCACCTTCACCTCTGCACAATATTGCCTGCCATACATTATCGCAAGCACCACTCACATTACAATTCCTTTATGCTATTTCCAGATTAGTCTCCTGCCATTTATACAACTCAGACATTAAATAGCTCTCTTTCTCTTTACACTATCGTCTAACACACTGCACGCCATTTCAGGGCAAATGTACTTGTTTCATTATACTGCGACATGGCCTGTTACAATTTCAAATCAAGCAAAAACATCTACCTGATCCAACGTGCTCCGCTACTCCACACAACACAATCTACCTCTTCCTATTTACGCACATTATTGCTTACATTACGTTTTACTTGTGATTGTGGCTCAGCAATAGCCGAGCACTATGAAAAATACATTACAGACTCATTTAATGTTCCCCTCCACGGAAATCTTTAGTAAAAGGCGAAAGATTTATTCGATTTGAAGGGAAACCAGAGTGCCGATCAACGCACTCACTTCCATACTTATGGCTGCTTCTCTAGTACTTCTGCGCGAGAACGCGGAAAATTCTTTCCCTCTTGTCCACTTCTCTACCGTCAACAGACTTCCAGTGTTATGCAAGCACAAACCGCAAAACTAACTGCCAACGCTGAAATACGTGTCTGCCAAATGAGGTCGCTATTACTCTTTACATAACTATTTTCATCATTTCTGTCACCATCCAAGCTGCTTCATTACCTCACCTGCCGCCAGATGGCAGCACGCCTAATTCCTGTCGGCGACCCACCGTTTGACATACAACGTTCGGCACACAACTGCCCGCAGTGCTCTGCATCTAACACTAATCTCTCTCCTCCCCACCACACTCGTTCACTGAAAAAACTGACAACTAGATAGTTCTTTGTACGCGAAACTAGGCCACATCAGACGCAACGTGTATGTAGATGTGTAGTGCAAGGGAAATATCCCCTGCTCCCACACAACTAATACTAGCTGACAACAGAAACAAAATTTCTGTCGATAGTATTTGAACCAGTCTTATTCATTTGCGAATTTCATGCATTCCTTCTTGCTGGTAACAGTGCCTTGCAAATCACTCAATTCATGTTTTCTAGCCAAACGTGCTGCTCCTGATTGTTTCGTACATCATGCATTAGTGGTCATTATCAAGACTGTGTTGTGTGTCAGCTTTTTATGGTCATCAATTGCACTCTGCTTGTGCTGCTCACTCATTCTTGTAACTCAAAGTACGTCGTTGTCATCCAATCCTAGCACTTGCAGCAGGACAAATCAACTGGCTCGTCACCGTGCCACTCGGGAAACTTCCGCAAGGCTTTCATGACATGTCGCAATCAAAGTCCTTCCACAACATTTCTGCAACGCGGCGGGTCACGATACCGAAAGTATGACTTATGCTTCTGATCTATAATAAAACCACCACTCGGAAAGCGCTACTCCCTTCCCACATCCCTCAGAATGTGGTGAACGATCATCGATTACAACCAAGATGCAATGAATCTCGGTCGCATGCCTCACGCTCAGGGACAGTGCTACCACTCATCATCGTGGTTGCGTCTACTCCAGCTTTGAACTAGAGAGAGTTGAAGACATACTACAGAAATGATCCTGTGAAGTATGATCTTGCTTGCAAGCTATCACCGCTCGCTACTTATGCCACGAGACCGTCAACACGCCCTACGAGAATACGACACACTCTTCACATTCGCGATTTACTTATCGAAGAATTACTTAAGCTCGGACATTCTGCAAAGAACCTAGTTCTACTCCTATTTGGCCGCCATGATCTAACCTTTCCTCACTCAACTATTCTGTGCGCTACCAGTGCTTTTTGCATCCGAAATCAGAGACCATTGCCTCAGGCGAGACTGTATGTAAACACCGCTTGCAGCTCCGGCCGCTAGATGGGGGCCTGGGGCACATACAGTAGCATTCTATGGCGCAAGCAGACATGCCAAATAGTCACTGAAAGAGAAACACACAAGAGGGCAGTCATAGGACACTTGTGCTTTCTTTAAAACCGCCTCTCTCTTCGAAAATTTTCGCACCGCAATAGCGTATTCACCTCGCCCTAACAGTGCCAACTCTTGTCGATATTTGGCCACTTCCTCTTTCGTTTCACCTTGCGTCTTACTTGATACCCCGCCCAACAGCTGCTGATACACGCTACACGCAATTAATGTGTTTCTCTCTGTATCTCTTTCGCCTACCACGAGTATTGCTTTTCCTCACATGGCAATTATGAAAACACCCACAGCTAAACAAACACTTCCATTCAGCATCACGTCCATACTATCAGTCATACACCAGTAATTTCACAGCTACTTGCTCCACTAGTACATTTCTTAATGTTACTGTTAAACAGATGAAGAATCAAAGTATACAACAAGTCTCTATGAACATCACTGTCAGGACATTATACGCATACCATGCCCATCTTTATGCTTCAACTATGATGGCCCATGTGCTATGAATAAAGAAATTTCTCATCAAATATCAAATAATTTTACAACTATATAACTACTCCGACTAGCCCCTTACTAAAACTCTAGATGTTTAGCAATCCCGCCATCAATCTCAGAATAATCGCAAGCAGTGCTTTCATCCCATGAGCACTTCTTTGCAAACAAAACCACAAAACTACTTTTTATACTAGCTTCCTTGTCACAGTGAACAGGGAACTAATGCTAGTGCCCCAGTTTACTCAAAAACTTTTTCGCTTGCAACATATAAACAGCCAACTTGAACCTCTGGGATTTTCAAACACACACAGAAAACTTAATTCCACAGAAATTTAGGAGTAACAGTGGTTGCCTGACATTTTCATACATACTCAAATAGCTACTTCTATGCACTTCACACAATGTTCTCATCATGTTCCACCAGAGAACACAGTTATCACTATGAATGGATTCTGGTAAAAGAGCCTTCAAACCACAAACAGCCTGATCAAAGTGATTATCTCCACATCCTCTGCCAATATCATGTCACTCTATACCTGAGGAGGGAAACTACAATGCAGGGGAAGGAGCTTCGTTGTGAGCACTGTCCTGGTATTTCATCATTTACTCTTCTCAAGCCAAGTATGCACCACCTCTGTGTATGGCTGGGTCAATCAAAAAAGACAAGCAGCATCAACAACTCACAGGACACTATGAACATTTTTACCATTATCTGCACCACCTTCCACTGATTTACTGAAGAAGAAACTGCAAAGTCTGGCCAATTTTGTACACCAGTAATCTTGAAAACATTGGAGTCAACAGCAGATACATAGTTTCCAAGACTGTACCTAGGAACAACCCTTCAATTTCAAGATTTACATCTCACTGAGGCACATCACATCATACCCAAACTACACCTAGCAGGAAATTGCTACTCTATTCATTTCCAGCTATCTATGTCATATTCAACAAATGTCTCCCTCCCACCTACATCTTCTACAAAACTGAGTACATTGTTATGAACAAACAACCAATGCCATATTATGGCAACAATCCAGTGCCACTATTATCCACTCTCTTGAAAACAATTGAAATACTCATCCTGACCAACTATCCACCATCTTCAACCCAAATCTCACTCACACCATACCCACAAATCACAAACTTGTGCAGTAAAAATAATTTTGGGTTTCAAAACTCAATCTACTAATCACATACCAGTATTACTTACAACGCCTATCATTCATCATTCACTTCCAAATATCAGCTTATATGCTGTTGTGCAATTAAAGTGCAAATAAACACTAAACCATATAGCACTGAGGTATAGAAAGCGTTCACCAAGAGTTTCCACAATTATGCCTCTTGTGCCTCACACACACACAAATGTAACAACTCTTCACAATACAAAGCATTCACCTTCACCTCTGCACAATATTGCCTGCCATACATTATCGCAAGCACCACTCACATTACAATTCCTTTATGCTATTTCCAGATTAGTCTCCTGCCATTTATACAACTCAGACATTAAATAGCTCTCTTTCTCTTTACACTATCGTCTAACACACTGCACGCCATTTCAGGGCAAATGTACTTGTTTCATTATACTGCGACATGGCCTGTTACAATTTCAAATCAAGCAAAAACATCTACCTGATCCAACGTGCTCCGCTACTCCACACAACACAATCTACCTCTTCCTATTTACGCACATTATTGCTTACATTACGTTTTACTTGTGATTGTGGCTCAGCAATAGCCGAGCACTATGAAAAATACATTACAGACTCATTTAATGTTCCCCTCCACGGAAATCTTTAGTAAAAGGCGAAAGATTTATTCGATTTGAAGGGAAACCAGAGTGCCGATCAACGCACTCACTTCCATACTTATGGCTGCTTCTCTAGTACTTCTGCGCGAGAACGCGGAAAATTCTTTCCCTCTTGTCCACTTCTCTACCGTCAACAGACTTCCAGTGTTATGCAAGCACAAACCGCAAAACTAACTGCCAACGCTGAAATACGTGTCTGCCAAATGAGGTCGCTATTACTCTTTACATAACTATTTTCATCATTTCTGTCACCATCCAAGCTGCTTCATTACCTCACCTGCCGCCAGATGGCAGCACGCCTAATTCCTGTCGGCGACCCACCGTTTGACATACAACGTTCGGCACACAACTGCCCGCAGTGCTCTGCATCTAACACTAATCTCTCTCCTCCCCACCACACTCGTTCACTGAAAAAACTGACAACTAGATAGTTCTTTGTACGCGAAACTAGGCCACATCAGACGCAACGTGTATGTAGATGTGTAGTGCAAGGGAAATATCCCCTGCTCCCACACAACTAATACTAGCTGACAACAGAAACAAAATTTCTGTCGATAGTATTTGAACCAGTCTTATTCATTTGCGAATTTCATGCATTCCTTCTTGCTGGTAACAGTGCCTTGCAAATCACTCAATTCATGTTTTCTAGCCAAACGTGCTGCTCCTGATTGTTTCGTACATCATGCATTAGTGGTCATTATCAAGACTGTGTTGTGTGTCAGCTTTTTATGGTCATCAATTGCACTCTGCTTGTGCTGCTCACTCATTCTTGTAACTCAAAGTACGTCGTTGTCATCCAATCCTAGCACTTGCAGCAGGACAAATCAACTGGCTCGTCACCGTGCCACTCGGGAAACTTCCGCAAGGCTTTCATGACATGTCGCAATCAAAGTCCTTCCACAACATTTCTGCAACGCGGCGGGTCACGATACCGAAAGTATGACTTATGCTTCTGATCTATAATAAAACCACCACTCGGAAAGCGCTACTCCCTTCCCACATCCCTCAGAATGTGGTGAACGATCATCGATTACAACCAAGATGCAATGAATCTCGGTCGCATGCCTCACGCTCAGGGACAGTGCTACCACTCATCATCGTGGTTGCGTCTACTCCAGCTTTGAACTAGAGAGAGTTGAAGACATACTACAGAAATGATCCTGTGAAGTATGATCTTGCTTGCAAGCTATCACCGCTCGCTACTTATGCCACGAGACCGTCAACACGCCCTACGAGAATACGACACACTCTTCACATTCGCGATTTACTTATCGAAGAATTACTTAAGCTCGGACATTCTGCAAAGAACCTAGTTCTACTCCTATTTGGCCGCCATGATCTAACCTTTCCTCACTCAACTATTCTGTGCGCTACCAGTGCTTTTTGCATCCGAAATCAGAGACCATTGCCTCAGGCGAGACTGTATGTAAACACCGCTTGCAGCTCCGGCCGCTAGATGGGGGCCTGGGGCACATACAGTAGCATTCTATGGCGCAAGCAGACATGCCAAATAGTCACTGAAAGAGAAACACACAAGAGGGCAGTCATAGGACACTTGTGCTTTCTTTAAAACCGCCTCTCTCTTCGAAAATTTTCGCACCGCAATAGCGTATTCACCTCGCCCTAACAGTGCCAACTCTTGTCGATATTTGGCCACTTCCTCTTTCGTTTCACCTTGCGTCTTACTTGATACCCCGCCCAACAGCTGCTGATACACGCTACACGCAATTAATGTGTTTCTCTCTGTATCTCTTTTCGCCTACCACGAGTATTGCTTTTCCTCACATGGCAATTATGAAAACACCCACAGCTAAACAAACACTTCCATTCAGCATCACGTCCATACTATCAGTCATACACCAGTAATTTCACAGCTACTTGCTCCACTAGTACATTTCTTAATGTTACTGTTAAACAGATGAAGAATCAAAGTATACAACAAGTCTCTATGAACATCACTGTCAGGACATTATACGCATACCATGCCCATCTTTATGCTTCAACTATGATGGCCCATGTGCTATGAATAAAGAAATTTCTCATCAAATATCAAATAATTTTACAACTATATAACTACTCCGACTAGCCCCTTACTAAAACTCTAGATGTTTAGCAATCCCGCCATCAATCTCAGAATAATCGCAAGCAGTGCTTTCATCCCATGAGCACTTCTTTGCAAACAAAACCACAAAACTACTTTTTATACTAGCTTCCTTGTCACAGTGAACAGGGAACTAATGCTAGTGCCCCAGTTTACTCAAAAACTTTTTCGCTTGCAACATATAAACAGCCAACTTGAACCTCTGGGATTTTCAAACACACACAGAAAACTTAATTCCACAGAAATTTAGGAGTAACAGTGGTTGCCTGACATTTTCATACATACTCAAATAGCTACTTCTATGCACTTCACACAATGTTCTCATCATGTTCCACCAGAGAACACAGTTATCACTATGAATGGATTCTGGTAAAAGAGCCTTCAAACCACAAACAGCCTGATCAAAGTGATTATCTCCACATCCTCTGCCAATATCATGTCACTCTATACCTGAGGAGGGAAACTACAATGCAGGGGAAGGAGCTTCGTTGTGAGCACTGTCCTGGTATTTCATCATTTACTCTTCTCAAGCCAAGTATGCACCACCTCTGTGTATGGCTGGGTCAATCAAAAAAGACAAGCAGCATCAACAACTCATAGGACACTATGAACATTTTTACCATTATCTGCACCACCTTCCACTGATTTACTGAAGAAGAAACTGCAAAGTCTGGCCAATTTTGTACACCAGTAATCTTGAAAACATTGGAGTCAACAGCAGATACATAGTTTCCAAGACTGTACCTAGGAACAACCCTTCAATTTCAAGATTTACATCTCACTGAGGCACATCACATCATACCCAAACTACACCTAGCAGGAAATTGCTACTCTATTCATTTCCAGCTATCTATGTCATATTCAACAAATGTCTCCCTCCCACCTACATCTTCTACAAAACTGAGTACATTGTTATGAACAAACAACCAATGCCATATTATGGCAACAATCCAGTGCCACTATTATCCACTCTCTTGAAAACAATTGAAATACTCATCCTGACCAACTATCCACCATCTTCAACCCAAATCTCACTCACACCATACCCACAAATCACAAACTTGTGCAGTAAAAATAATTTTGGGTTTCAAAACTCAATCTACTAATCACATACCAGTATTACTTACAACGCCTATCATTCATCATTCACTTCCAAATATCAGCTTATATGCTGTTGTGCAATTAAAGTGCAAATAAACACTAAACCATATAGCACTGAGGTATAGAAAGCGTTCACCAAGAGTTTCCACAATTATGCCTCTTGTGCCTCACACACACACAAATGTAACAACTCTTCACAATACAAAGCATTCACCTTCACCTCTGCACAATATTGCCTGCCATACATTATCGCAAGCACCACTCACATTACAATTCCTTTATGCTATTTCCAGATTAGTCTCCTGCCATTTATACAACTCAGACATTAAATAGCTCTCTTTCTCTTTACACTATCGTCTAACACACTGCACGCCATTTCAGGGCAAATGTACTTGTTTCATTATACTGCGACATGGCCTGTTACAATTTCAAATCAAGCAAAAACATCTACCTGATCCAACGTGCTCCGCTACTCCACACAACACAATCTACCTCTTCCTATTTACGCACATTATTGCTTACATTACGTTTTACTTGTGATTGTGGCTCAGCAATAGCCGAGCACTATGAAAAATACATTACAGACTCATTTAATGTTCCCCTCCACGGAAATCTTTAGTAAAAGGCGAAAGATTTATTCGATTTGAAGGGAAACCAGAGTGCCGATCAACGCACTCACTTCCATACTTATGGCTGCTTCTCTAGTACTTCTGCGCGAGAACGCGGAAAATTCTTTCCCTCTTGTCCACTTCTCTACCGTCAACAGACTTCCAGTGTTATGCAAGCACAAACCGCAAAACTAACTGCCAACGCTGAAATACGTGTCTGCCAAATGAGGTCGCTATTACTCTTTACATAACTATTTTCATCATTTCTGTCACCATCCAAGCTGCTTCATTACCTCACCTGCCGCCAGATGGCAGCACGCCTAATTCCTGTCGGCGACCCACCGTTTGACATACAACGTTCGGCACACAACTGCCCGCAGTGCTCTGCATCTAACACTAATCTCTCTCCTCCCCACCACACTCGTTCACTGAAAAAACTGACAACTAGATAGTTCTTTGTACGCGAAACTAGGCCACATCAGACGCAACGTGTATGTAGATGTGTAGTGCAAGGGAAATATCCCCTGCTCCCACACAACTAATACTAGCTGACAACAGAAACAAAATTTCTGTCGATAGTATTTGAACCAGTCTTATTCATTTGCGAATTTCATGCATTCCTTCTTGCTGGTAACAGTGCCTTGCAAATCACTCAATTCATGTTTTCTAGCCAAACGTGCTGCTCCTGATTGTTTCGTACATCATGCATTAGTGGTCATTATCAAGACTGTGTTGTGTGTCAGCTTTTTATGGTCATCAATTGCACTCTGCTTGTGCTGCTCACTCATTCTTGTAACTCAAAGTACGTCGTTGTCATCCAATCCTAGCACTTGCAGCAGGACAAATCAACTGGCTCGTCACCGTGCCACTCGGGAAACTTCCGCAAGGCTTTCATGACATGTCGCAATCAAAGTCCTTCCACAACATTTCTGCAACGCGGCGGGTCACGATACCGAAAGTATGACTTATGCTTCTGATCTATAATAAAACCACCACTCGGAAAGCGCTACTCCCTTCCCACATCCCTCAGAATGTGGTGAACGATCATCGATTACAACCAAGATGCAATGAATCTCGGTCGCATGCCTCACGCTCAGGGACAGTGCTACCACTCATCATCGTGGTTGCGTCTACTCCAGCTTTGAACTAGAGAGAGTTGAAGACATACTACAGAAATGATCCTGTGAAGTATGATCTTGCTTGCAAGCTATCACCGCTCGCTACTTATGCCACGAGACCGTCAACACGCCCTACGAGAATACGACACACTCTTCACATTCGCGATTTACTTATCGAAGAATTACTTAAGCTCGGACATTCTGCAAAGAACCTAGTTCTACTCCTATTTGGCCGCCATGATCTAACCTTTCCTCACTCAACTATTC
Organism: Schistocerca gregaria; assembly: GCF_023897955.1. Taxonomy (NCBI): domain Eukaryota; kingdom Metazoa; phylum Arthropoda; class Insecta; order Orthoptera; family Acrididae; genus Schistocerca; species Schistocerca gregaria. The sequence goes on from NC_064922.1 coordinate 679,828,896, forward strand.
TGTGCGCTACCAGTGCTTTTTGCATCCGAAATCAGAGACCATTGCCTCAGGCGAGACTGTATGTAAACACCGCTTGCAGCTCCGGCCGCTAGATGGGGGCCTGGGGCACATACAGTAGCATTCTATGGCGCAAGCAGACATGCCAAATAGTCACTGAAAGAGAAACACACAAGAGGGCAGTCATAGGACACTTGTGCTTTCTTTAAAACCGCCTCTCTCTTCGAAAATTTTCGCACCGCAATAGCGTATTCACCTCGCCCTAACAGTGCCAACTCTTGTCGATATTTGGCCACTTCCTCTTTCGTTTCACCTTGCGTCTTACTTGATACCCCGCCCAACAGCTGCTGATACACGCTACACGCAATTAATGTGTTTCTCTCTGTATCTCTTTTCGCCTACCACGAGTATTGCTTTTCCTCACATGGCAATTATGAAAACACCCACAGCTAAACAAACACTTCCATTCAGCATCACGTCCATACTATCAGTCATACACCAGTAATTTCACAGCTACTTGCTCCACTAGTACATTTCTTAATGTTACTGTTAAACAGATGAAGAATCAAAGTATACAACAAGTCTCTATGAACATCACTGTCAGGACATTATACGCATACCATGCCCATCTTTATGCTTCAACTATGATGGCCCATGTGCTATGAATAAAGAAATTTCTCATCAAATATCAAATAATTTTACAACTATATAACTACTCCGACTAGCCCCTTACTAAAACTCTAGATGTTTAGCAATCCCGCCATCAATCTCAGAATAATCGCAAGCAGTGCTTTCATCCCATGAGCACTTCTTTGCAAACAAAACCACAAAACTACTTTTTATACTAGCTTCCTTGTCACAGTGAACAGGGAACTAATGCTAGTGCCCCAGTTTACTCAAAAACTTTTTCGCTTGCAACATATAAACAGCCAACTTGAACCTCTGGGATTTTCAAACACACACAGAAAACTTAATTCCACAGAAATTTAGGAGTAACAGTGGTTGCCTGACATTTTCATACATACTCAAATAGCTACTTCTATGCACTTCACACAATGTTCTCATCATGTTCCACCAGAGAACACAGTTATCACTATGAATGGATTCTGGTAAAAGAGCCTTCAAACCACAAACAGCCTGATCAAAGTGATTATCTCCACATCCTCTGCCAATATCATGTCACTCTATACCTGAGGAGGGAAACTACAATGCAGGGGAAGGAGCTTCGTTGTGAGCACTGTCCTGGTATTTCATCATTAACTCTTCTCAAGCCAAGTATGCACCACCTCTGTGTATGGCTGGGTCAATCAAAAAAGACAAGCAGCATCAACAACTCACAGGACACTATGAACATTTTTACCATTATCTGCACCACCTTCCACTGATTTACTGAAGAAGAAACTGCAAAGTCTGGCCAATTTTGTACACCAGTAATCTTGAAAACATTGGAGTCAACAGCAGATACATAGTTTCCAAGACTGTACCTAGGAACAACCCTTCAATTTCAAGATTTACATCTCACTGAGGCACATCACATCATACCCAAACTACACCTAGCAGGAAATTGCTACTCTATTCATTTCCAGCTATCTATGTCATATTCAACAAATGTCTCCCTCCCACCTACATCTTCTACAAAACTGAGTACATTGTTATGAACAAACAACCAATGCCATATTATGGCAACAATCCAGTGCCACTATTATCCACTCTCTTGAAAACAATTGAAATACTCATCCTGACCAACTATCCACCATCTTCAACCCAAATCTCACTCACACCATACCCACAAATCACAAACTTGTGCAGTAAAAATAATTTTGGGTTTCAAAACTCAATCTACTAATCACATACCAGTATTACTTACAACGCCTATCATTCATCATTCACTTCCAAATATCAGCTTATATGCTGTTGTGCAATTAAAGTGCAAATAAACACTAAACCATATAGCACTGAGGTATAGAAAGCGTTCACCAAGAGTTTCCACAATTATGCCTCTTGTGCCTCACACACACACAAATGTAACAACTCTTCACAATACAAAGCATTCACCTTCACCTCTGCACAATATTGCCTGCCATACATTATCGCAAGCACCACTCACATTACAATTCCTTTATGCTATTTCCAGATTAGTCTCCTGCCATTTATACAACTCAGACATTAAATAGCTCTCTTTCTCTTTACACTATCGTCTAACACACTGCACGCCATTTCAGGGCAAATGTACTTGTTTCATTATACTGCGACATGGCCTGTTACAATTTCAAATCAAGCAAAAACATCTACCTGATCCAACGTGCTCCGCTACTCCACACAACACAATCTACCTCTTCCTATTTACGCACATTATTGCTTACATTACGTTTTACTTGTGATTGTGGCTCAGCAATAGCCGAGCACTATGAAAAATACATTACAGACTCATTTAATGTTCCCCTCCACGGAAATCTTTAGTAAAAGGCGAAAGATTTATTCGATTTGAAGGGAAACCAGAGTGCCGATCAACGCACTCACTTCCATACTTATGGCTGCTTCTCTAGTACTTCTGCGCGAGAACGCGGAAAATTCTTTCCCTCTTGTCCACTTCTCTACCGTCAACAGACTTCCAGTGTTATGCAAGCACAAACCGCAAAACTAACTGCCAACGCTGAAATACGTGTCTGCCAAATGAGGTCGCTATTACTCTTTACATAACTATTTTCATCATTTCTGTCACCATCCAAGCTGCTTCATTACCTCACCTGCCGCCAGATGGCAGCACGCCTAATTCCTGTCGGCGACCCACCGTTTGACATACAACGTTCGGCACACAACTGCCCGCAGTGCTCTGCATCTAACACTAATCTCTCTCCTCCCCACCACACTCGTTCACTGAAAAAACTGACAACTAGATAGTTCTTTGTACGCGAAACTAGGCCACATCAGACGCAACGTGTATGTAGATGTGTAGTGCAAGGGAAATATCCCCTGCTCCCACACAACTAATACTAGCTGACAACAGAAACAAAATTTCTGTCGATAGTATTTGAACCAGTCTTATTCATTTGCGAATTTCATGCATTCCTTCTTGCTGGTAACAGTGCCTTGCAAATCACTCAATTCATGTTTTCTAGCCAAACGTGCTGCTCCTGATTGTTTCGTACATCATGCATTAGTGGTCATTATCAAGACTGTGTTGTGTGTCAGCTTTTTATGGTCATCAATTGCACTCTGCTTGTGCTGCTCACTCATTCTTGTAACTCAAAGTACGTCGTTATCATCCAATCCTAGCACTTGCAGCAGGACAAATCAACTGGCTCGTCACCGTGCCACTCGGGAAACTTCCGCAAGGCTTTCATGACATGTCGCAATCAAAGTCCTTCCACAACATTTCTGCAACGCGGCGGGTCACGATACCGAAAGTATGACTTATGCTTCTGATCTATAATAAAACCACCACTCGGAAAGCGCTACTCCCTTCCCACATCCCTCAGAATGTGGTGAACGATCATCGATTACAACCAAGATGCAATGAATCTCGGTCGCATGCCTCACGCTCAGGGACAGTGCTACCACCCATCATCGTGGTTGCGTCTACTCCAGCTTTGAACTAGAGAGAGTTGAAGACATACTACAGAAATGATCCTGTGAAGTATGATCTTGCTTGCAAGCTATCACCGCTCGCTACTTATGCCACGAGACCGTCAACACGCCCTACGAGAATACGACACACTCTTCACATTCGCGATTTACTTATCGAAGAATTACTTAAGCTCGGACATTCTGCAAAGAACCTAGTTCTACTCCTATTTGGCCGCCATGATCTAACCTTTCCTCACTCAACTATTCTGTGCGCTACCAGTGCTTTTTGCATCCGAAATCAGAGACCATTGCCTCAGGCGAGACTGTATGTAAACACCGCTTGCAGCTCCGGCCGCTAGATGGGGGCCTGGGGCACATACAGTAGCATTCTATGGCGCAAGCAGACATGCCAAATAGTCACTGAAAGAGAAACACACAAGAGGGCAGTCATAGGACACTTGTGCTTTCTTTAAAACCGCCTCTCTCTTCGAAAATTTTCGCACCGCAATAGCGTATTCACCTCGCCCTAACAGTGCCAACTCTTGTCGATATTTGGCCACTTCCTCTTTCGTTTCACCTTGCGTCTTACTTGATACCCCGCCCAACAGCTGCTGATACACGCTACACGCAATTAATGTGTTTCTCTCTGTATCTCTTTTCGCCTACCACGAGTATTGCTTTTCCTCACATGGCAATTATGAAAACACCCACAGCTAAACAAACACTTCCATTCAGCATCACGTCCATACTATCAGTCATACACCAGTAATTTCACAGCTACTTGCTCCACTAGTACATTTCTTAATGTTACTGTTAAACAGATGAAGAATCAAAGTATACAACAAGTCTCTATGAACATCACTGTCAGGACATTATACGCATACCATGCCCATCTTTATGCTTCAACTATGATGGCCCATGTGCTATGAATAAAGAAATTTCTCATCAAATATCAAATAATTTTACAACTATATAACTACTCCGACTAGCCCCTTACTAAAACTCTAGATGTTTAGCAATCCCGCCATCAATCTCAGAATAATCGCAAGCAGTGCTTTCATCCCATGAGCACTTCTTTGCAAACAAAACCACAAAACTACTTTTTATACTAGCTTCCTTGTCACAGTGAACAGGGAACTAATGCTAGTGCCCCAGTTTACTCAAAAACTTTTTCGCTTGCAACATATAAACAGCCAACTTGAACCTCTGGGATTTTCAAACACACACAGAAAACTTAATTCCACAGAAATTTAGGAGTAACAGTGGTTGCCTGACATTTTCATACATACTCAAATAGCTACTTCTATGCACTTCACACAATGTTCTCATCATGTTCCACCAGAGAACACAGTTATCACTATGAATGGATTCTGGTAAAAGAGCCTTCAAACCACAAACAGCCTGATCAAAGTGATTATCTCCACATCCTCTGCCAATATCATGTCACTCTATACCTGAGGAGGGAAACTACAATGCAGGGGAAGGAGCTTCGTTGTGAGCACTGTCCTGGTATTTCATCATTAACTCTTCTCAAGCCAAGTATGCACCACCTCTGTGTATGGCTGGGTCAATCAAAAAAGACAAGCAGCATCAACAACTCACAGGACACTATGAACATTTTTACCATTATCTGCACCACCTTCCACTGATTTACTGAAGAAGAAACTGCAAAGTCTGGCCAATTTTGTACACCAGTAATCTTGAAAACATTGGAGTCAACAGCAGATACATAGTTTCCAAGACTGTACCTAGGAACAACCCTTCAATTTCAAGATTTACATCTCACTGAGGCACATCACATCATACCCAAACTACACCTAGCAGGAAATTGCTACTCTATTCATTTCCAGCTATCTATGTCATATTCAACAAATGTCTCCCTCCCACCTACATCTTCTACAAAACTGAGTACATTGTTATGAACAAACAACCAATGCCATATTATGGCAACAATCCAGTGCCACTATTATCCACTCTCTTGAAAACAATTGAAATACTCATCCTGACCAACTATCCACCATCTTCAACCAAAATCTCACTCACACCATACCCACAAATCACAAACTTGTGCAGTAAAAATAATTTTGGGTTTCAAAACTCAATCTACTAATCACATACCAGTATTACTTACAACGCCTATCATTCATCATTCACTTCCAAATATCAGCTTATATGCTGTTGTGCAATTAAAGTGCAAATAAACACTAAACCATATAGCACTGAGGTATAGAAAGCGTTCACCAAGAGTTTCCACAATTATGCCTCTTGTGCCTCACACACACACAAATGTAACAACTCTTCACAATACAAAGCATTCACCTTCACCTCTGCACAATATTGCCTGCCATACATTATCGCAAGCACCACTCACATTACAATTCCTTTATGCTATTTCCAGATTAGTCTCCTGCCATTTATACAACTCAGACATTAAATAGCTCTCTTTCTCTTTACACTATCGTCTAACACACTGCACGCCATTTCAGGGCAAATGTACTTGTTTCATTATACTGCGACATGGCCTGTTACAATTTCAAATCAAGCAAAAACATCTACCTGATCCAACGTGCTCCGCTACTCCACACAACACAATCTACCTCTTCCTATTTACGCACATTATTGCTTACATTACGTTTTACTTGTGATTGTGGCTCAGCAATAGCCGAGCACTACGAAAAATACATTACAGACTCATTTAATGTTCCCCTCCACGGAAATCTTTAGTAAAAGGCGAAAGATTTATTCGATTTGAAGGGAAACCAGAGTGCCGATCAACGCACTCACTTCCATACTTATGGCTGCTTCTCTAGTACTTCTGCGCGAGAACGCGGAAAATTCTTTCCCTCTTGTCCACTTCTCTACCGTCAACAGACTTCCAGTGTTATGCAAGCACAAACCGCAAAACTAACTGCCAACGCTGAAATACGTGTCTGCCAAATGAGGTCGCTATTACTCTTTACATAACTATTTTCATCATTTCTGTCACCATCCAAGCTGCTTCATTACCTCACCTGCCGCCAGATGGCAGCACGCCTAATTCCTGTCGGCGACCCACCGTTTGACATACAACGTTCGGCACACAACTGCCCGCAGTGCTCTGCATCTAACACTAATCTCTCTCCTCCCCACCACACTCGTTCACTGAAAAAACTGACAACTAGATAGTTCTTTGTACGCGAAACTAGGCCACATCAGACGCAACGTGTATGTAGATGTGTAGTGCAAGGGAAATATCCCCTGCTCCCACACAACTAATACTAGCTGACAACAGAAACAAAATTTCTGTCGATAGTATTTGAACCAGTCTTATTCATTTGCGAATTTCATGCATTCCTTCTTGCTGGTAACAGTGCCTTGCAAATCACTCAATTCATGTTTTCTAGCCAAACGTGCTGCTCCTGATTGTTTCGTACATCATGCATTAGTGGTCATTATCAAGACTGTGTTGTGTGTCAGCTTTTTATGGTCATCAATTGCACTCTGCTTGTGCTGCTCACTCATTCTTGTAACTCAAAGTACGTCGTTGTCATCCAATCCTAGCACTTGCAGCAGGACAAATCAACTGGCTCGTCACCGTGCCACTCGGGAAACTTCCGCAAGGCTTTCATGACATGTCGCAATCAAAGTCCTTCCACAACATTTCTGCAACGCGGCGGGTCACGATACCGAAAGTATGACTTATGCTTCTGATCTATAACAAAACCACCACTCGGAAAGCGCTACTCCCTTCCCACATCCCTCAGAATGTGGTGAACGATCATCGATTACAACCAAGATGCAATGAATCTCGGTCGCATGCCTCACGCTCAGGGACAGTGCTACCACTCATCATCGTGGTTGCGTCTACTCCAGCTTTGAACTAGAGAGAGTTGAAGACATACTACAGAAATGATCCTGTGAAGTATGATCTTGCTTGCAAGCTATCACCGCTCGCTACTTATGCCACGAGACCGTCAACACGCCCTACGAGAATACGACACACTCTTCACATTCGCGATTTACTTATCGAAGAATTACTTAAGCTCGGACATTCTGCAAAGAACCTAGTTCTACTCCTATTTGGCCGCCATGATCTAACCTTTCCTCACTCAACTATTCTGTGCGCTACCAGTGCTTTTTGCATCCGAAATCAGAGACCATTGCCTCAGGCGAGACTGTATGTAAACACCGCTTGCAGCTCCGGCCGCTAGATGGGGGCCTGGGGCACATACAGTAGCATTCTATGGCGCAAGCAGACATGCCAAATAGTCACTGAAAGAGAAACACACAAGAGGGCAGTCATAGGACACTTGTGCTTTCTTTAAAACCGCCTCTCTCTTCGAAAATTTTCGCACCGCAATAGCGTATTCACCTCGCCCTAACAGTGCCAACTCTTGTCGATATTTGGCCACTTCCTCTTTCGTTTCACCTTGCGTCTTACTTGATACCCCGCCCAACAGCTGCTGATACACGCTACACGCAATTAATGTGTTTCTCTCTGTATCTCTTTTCGCCTACCACGAGTATTGCTTTTCCTCATATGGCAATTATGAAAACACCCACAGCTAAACAAACACTTCCATTCAGCATCACGTCCATACTATCAGTCATACACCAGTAATTTCACAGCTACTTGCTCCACTAATACATTTCTTAATGTTACTGTTAAACAGATGAAGAATCAAAGTATACAACAAGTCTCTATGAACATCACTGTCAGGACATTATACGCATACCATGCCCATCTTTATGCTTCAACTATGATGGCCCATGTGCTATGAATAAAGAAATTTCTCATCAAATATCAAATAATTTTACAACTATATAACTACTCCGACTAGCCCCTTACTAAAACTCTAGATGTTTAGCAATCCCGCCATCAATCTCAGAATAATCGCAAGCAGTGCTTTCATCCCATGAGCACTTCTTTGCAAACAAAACCACAAAACTACTTTTTATACTAGCTTCCTTGTCACAGTGAACAGGGAACTAATGCTAGTGCCCCAGTTTACTCAAAAACTTTTTCGCTTGCAACATATAAACAGCCAACTTGAACCTCTGGGATTTTCAAACACACACAGAAAACTTAATTCCACAGAAATTTAGGAGTAACAGTGGTTGCCTGACATTTTCATACATACTCAAATAGCTACTTCTATGCACTTCACACAATGTTCTCATCATGTTCCACCAGAGAACACAGTTATCACTATGAATGGATTCTGGTAAAAGAGCCTTCAAACCACAAACAGCCTGATCAAAGTGATTATCTCCACATCCTCTGCCAATATCATGTCACTCTATACCTGAGGAGGGAAACTACAATGCAGGGGAAGGAGCTTCGTTGTGAGCACTGTCCTGGTATTTCATCATTAACTCTTCTCAAGCCAAGTATGCACCACCTCTGTGTATGGCTGGGTCAATCAAAAAAGACAAGCAGCATCAACAACTCACAGGACACTATGAACATTTTTACCATTATCTGCACCACCTTCCACTGATTTACTGAAGAAGAAACTGCAAAGTCTGGCCAATTTTGTACACCAGTAATCTTGAAAACATTGGAGTCAACAGCAGATACATAGTTTCCAAGACTGTACCTAGGAACAACCCTTCAATTTCAAGATTTACATCTCACTGAGGCACATCACATCATACCCAAACTACACCTAGCAGGAATTTGCTACTCTATTCATTTCCAGCTATCTATGTCATATTCAACAAATGTCTCCCTCCCACCTACATCTTCTACAAAACTGAGTACATTGTTATGAACAAACAACAAATGCCATATTATGGCAACAATCCAGTGCCACTATTATCCACTCTCTTGAAAACAATTGAAATACTCATCCTGACCAACTATCCACCATCTTCAACCCAAATCTCACTCACACCATACCCACAAATCACAAACTTGTGCAGTAAAAATAATTTTGGGTTTCAAAACTCAATCTACTAATCACATACCAGTATTACTTACAACGCCTATCATTCATCATTCACTTCCAAATATCAGCTTATATGCTGTTGTGCAATTAAAGTGCAAATAAACACTAAACCATATAGCACTGAGGTATAGAAAGCGTTCACCAAGAGTTTCCACAATTATGCCTCTTGTGCCTCACACACACACAAATGTAACAACTCTTCACAATACAAAGCATTCACCTTCACCTCTGCACAATATTGCCTGCCATACATTATCGCAAGCACCACTCACATTACAATTCCTTTATGCTATTTCCAGATTAGTCTCCTGCCATTTATACAACTCAGACATTAAATAGCTCTCTTTCTCTTTACACTATCGTCTAACACACTGCACGCCATTTCAGGGCAAATGTACTTGTTTCATTATACTGCGACATGGCCTGTTACAATTTCAAATCAAGCAAAAACATCTACCTGATCCAACGTGCTCCGCTACTCCACACAACACAATCTACCTCTTCCTATTTACGCACATTATTGCTTACATTACGTTTTACTTGTGATTGTGGCTCAGCAATAGCCGAGCACTACGAAAAATACATTACAGACTCATTTAATGTTCCCCTCCACGGAAATCTTTAGTAAAAGGCGAAAGATTTATTCGATTTGAAGGGAAACCAGAGTGCCGATCAACGCACTCACTTCCATACTTATGGCTGCTTCTCTAGTACTTCTGCGCGAGAACGCGGAAAATTCTTTCCCTCTTGTCCACTTCTCTACCGTCAACAGACTTCCAGTGTTATGCAAGCACAAACCGCAAAACTAACTGCCAACGCTGAAATACGTGTCTGCCAAATGAGGTCGCTATTACTCTTTACATAACTATTTTCATCATTTCTGTCACCATCCAAGCTGCTTCATTACCTCACCTGCCGCCAGATGGCAGCACGCCTAATTCCTGTCGGCGACCCACCGTTTGACATACAACGTTCGGCACACAACTGCCCGCAGTGCTCTGCATCTAACACTAATCTCTCTCCTCCCCACCACACTCGTTCACTGAAAAAACTGACAACTAGATAGTTCTTTGTACGCGAAACTAGGCCACATCAGACGCAACGTGTATGTAGATGTGTAGTGCAAGGGAAATATCCCCTGCTCCCACACAACTAATACTAGCTGACAACAGAAACAAAATTTCTGTCGATAGTATTTGAACCAGTCTTATTCATTTGCGAATTTCATGCATTCCTTCTTGCTGGTAACAGTGCCTTGCAAATCACTCAATTCATGTTTTCTAGCCAAACGTGCTGCTCCTGATTGTTTCGTACATCATGCATTAGTGGTCATTATCAAGACTGTGTTGTGTGTCAGCTTTTTATGGTCATCAATTGCACTCTGCTTGTGCTGCTCACTCATTCTTGTAACTCAAAGTACGTCGTTGTCATCCAATCCTAGCACTTGCAGCAGGACAAATCAACTGGCTCGTCACCGTGCCACTCGGGAAACTTCCGCAAGGCTTTCATGACATGTCGCAATCAAAGTCCTTCCACAACATTTCTGCAACGCGGCGGGTCACGATACCGAAAGTATGACTTATGCTTCTGATCTATAATAAAACCACCACTCGGAAAGCGCTACTCCCTTCCCACATCCCTCAGAATGTGGTGAACGATCATCGATTACAACCAAGATGCAATGAATCTCGGTCGCATGCCTCACGCTCAGGGACAGTGCTACCACTCATCATCGTGGTTGCGTCTACTCCAGCTTTGAACTAGAGAGAGTTGAAGACATACTACAGAAATGATCCTGTGAAGTATGATCTTGCTTGCAAGCTATCACCGCTCGCTACTTATGCCACGAGACCGTCAACACGCCCTACGAGAATACGACACACTCTTCACATTCGCGATTTACTTATCGAAGAATTACTTAAGCTCGGACATTCTGCAAAGAACCTAGTTCTACTCCTATTTGGCCGCCATGATCTAACCTTTCCTCACTCAACTATTCTGTGCGCTACCAGTGCTTTTTGCATCCGAAATCAGAGACCATTGCCTCAGGCGAGACTGTATGTAAACACCGCTTGCAGCTCCGGCCGCTAGATGGGGGCCTGGGGCACATACAGTAGCATTCTATGGCGCAAGCAGACATGCCAAATAGTCACTGAAAGAGAAACACACAAGAGGGCAGTCATAGGACACTTGTGCTTTCTTTAAAACCGCCTCTCTCTTCGAAAATTTTCGCACCGCAATAGCGTATTCACCTCGCCCTAACAGTGCCAACTCTTGTCGATATTTGGCCACTTCCTCTTTCGTTTCACCTTGCGTCTTACTTGATACCCCGCCCAACAGCTGCTGATACACGCTACACGCAATTAATGTGTTTCTCTCTGTATCTCTTTTCGCCTACCACGAGTATTGCTTTTCCTCACATGGCAATTATGAAAACACCCACAGCTAAACAAACACTTCCATTCAGCATCACGTCCATACTATCAGTCATACACCAGTAATTTCACAGCTACTTGCTCCACTAATACATTTCTTAATGTTACTGTTAAACAGATGAAGAATCAAAGTATACAACAAGTCTCTATGAACATCACTGTCAGGACATTATACGCATACCATGCCCATCTTTATGCTTCAACTATGATGGCCCATGTGCTATGAATAAAGAAATTTCTCATCAAATATCAAATAATTTTACAACTATATAACTACTCCGACTAGCCCCTTACTAAAACTCTAGATGTTTAGCAATCCCGCCATCAATCTCAGAATAATCGCAAGCAGTGCTTTCATCCCATGAGCACTTCTTTGCAAACAAAACCACAAAACTACTTTTTATACTAGCTTCCTTGTCACAGTGAACAGGGAACTAATGCTAGTGCCCCAGTTTACTCAAAAACTTTTTCGCTTGCAACATATAAACAGCCAACTTGAACCTCTGGGATTTTCAAACACACACAGAAAACTTAATTCCACAGAAATTTAGGAGTAACAGTGGTTGCCTGACATTTTCATACATACTCAAATAGCTACTTCTATGCACTTCACACAATGTTCTCATCATGTTCCACCAGAGAACACAGTTATCACTATGAATGGATTCTGGTAAAAGAGCCTTCAAACCACAAACAGCCTGATCAAAGTGATTATCTCCACATCCTCTGCCAATATCATGTCACTCTATACCTGAGGAGGGAAACTACAATGCAGGGGAAGGAGCTTCGTTGTGAGCACTGTCCTGGTATTTCATCATTAACTCTTCTCAAGCCAAGTATGCACCACCTCTGTGTATGGCTGGGTCAATCAAAAAAGACAAGCAGCATCAACAACTCACAGGACACTATGAACATTTTTACCATTATCTGCACCACCTTCCACTGATTTACTGAAGAAGAAACTGCAAAGTCTGGCCAATTTTGTACACCAGTAATCTTGAAAACATTGGAGTCAACAGCAGATACATAGTTTCCAAGACTGTACCTAGGAACAACCCTTCAATTTCAAGATTTACATCTCACTGAGGCACATCACATCATACCCAAACTACACCTAGCAGGAATTTGCTACTCTATTCATTTCCAGCTATCTATGTCATATTCAACAAATGTCTCCCTCCCACCTACATCTTCTACAAAACTGAGTACATTGTTATGAACAAACAACAAATGCCATATTATGGCAACAATCCAGTGCCACTATTATCCACTCTCTTGAAAACAATTGAAATACTCATCCTGACCAACTATCCACCATCTTCAACCCAAATCTCACTCACACCATACCCACAAATCACAAACTTGTGCAGTAAAAATAATTTTGGGTTTCAAAACTCAATCTACTAATCACATACCAGTATTACTTACAACGCCTATCATTCATCATTCACTTCCAAATATCAGCTTATATGCTGTTGTGCAATTAAAGTGCAAATAAACACTAAACCATATAGCACTGAGGTATAGAAAGCGTTCACCAAGAGTTTCCACAATTATGCCTCTTGTGCCTCACACACACACAAATGTAACAACTCTTCACAATACAAAGCATTCACCTTCACCTCTGCACAATATTGCCTGCCATACATTATCGCAAGCACCACTCACATTACAATTCCTTTATGCTATTTCCAGATTAGTCTCCTGCCATTTATACAACTCAGACATTAAATAGCTCTCTTTCTCTTTACACTATCGTCTAACACACTGCACGCCATTTCAGGGCAAATGTACTTGTTTCATTATACTGCGACATGGCCTGTTACAATTTCAAATCAAGCAAAAACATCTACCTGATCCAACGTGCTCCGCTACTCCACACAACACAATCTACCTCTTCCTATTTACGCACATTATTGCTTACATTACGTTTTACTTGTGATTGTGGCTCAGCAATAGCCGAGCACTACGAAAAATACATTACAGACTCATTTAATGTTCCCCTCCACGGAAATCTTTAGTAAAAGGCGAAAGATTTATTCGATTTGAAGGGAAACCAGAGTGCCGATCAACGCACTCACTTCCATACTTATGGCTGCTTCTCTAGTACTTCTGCGCGAGAACGCGGAAAATTCTTTCCCTCTTGTCCACTTCTCTACCGTCAACAGACTTCCAGTGTTATGCAAGCACAAACCGCAAAACTAACTGCCAACGCTGAAATACGTGTCTGCCAAATGAGGTCGCTATTACTCTTTACATAACTATTTTCATCATTTCTGTCACCATCCAAGCTGCTTCATTACCTCACCTGCCGCCAGATGGCAGCACGCCTAATTCCTGTCGGCGACCCACCGTTTGACATACAACGTTCGGCACACAACTGCCCGCAGTGCTCTGCATCTAACACTAATCTCTCTCCTCCCCACCACACTCGTTCACTGAAAAAACTGACAACTAGATAGTTCTTTGTACGCGAAACTAGGCCACATCAGACGCAACGTGTATGTAGATGTGTAGTGCAAGGGAAATATCCCCTGCTCCCACACAACTAATACTAGCTGACAACAGAAACAAAATTTCTGTCGATAGTATTTGAACCAGTCTTATTCATTTGCGAATTTCATGCATTCCTTCTTGCTGGTAACAGTGCCTTGCAAATCACTCAATTCATGTTTTCTAGCCAAACGTGCTGCTCCTGATTGTTTCGTACATCATGCATTAGTGGTCATTATCAAGACTGTGTTGTGTGTCAGCTTTTTATGGTCATCAATTGCACTCTGCTTGTGCTGCTCACTCATTCTTGTAACTCAAAGTACGTCGTTGTCATCCAATCCTAGCACTTGCAGCAGGACAAATCAACTGGCTCGTCACCGTGCCACTCGGGAAACTTCCGCAAGGCTTTCATGACATGTCGCAATCAAAGTCCTTCCACAACATTTCTGCAACGCGGCGGGTCACGATACCGAAAGTATGACTTATGCTTCTGATCTATAATAAAACCACCACTCGGAAAGCGCTACTCCCTTCCCACATCCCTCAGAATGTGGTGAACGATCATCGATTACAACCAAGATGCAATGAATCTCGGTCGCATGCCTCACGCTCAGGGACAGTGCTACCACTCATCATCGTGGTTGCGTCTACTCCAGCTTTGAACTAGAGAGAGTTGAAGACATACTACAGAAATGATCCTGTGAAGTATGATCTTGCTTGCAAGCTATCACCGCTCGCTACTTATGCCACGAGACCGTCAACACGCCCTACGAGAATACGACACACTCTTCACATTCGCGATTTACTTATCGAAGAATTACTTACGCTCGGACATTCTGCAAAGAACCTAGTTCTACTCCTATTTGGCCGCCATGATCTAACCTTTCCTCACTCAACTATTCTGTGCGCTACCAGTGCTTTTTGCATCCGAAATCAGAGACCATTGCCTCAGGCGAGACTGTATGTAAACACCGCTTGCAGCTCCGGCCGCTAGATGGGGGCCTGGGGCACATACAGTAGCATTCTATGGCGCAAGCAGACATGCCAAATAGTCACTGAAAGAGAAACACACAAGAGGGCAGTCATAGGACACTTGTGCTTTCTTTAAAACCGCCTCTCTCTTCGAAAATTTTCGCACCGCAATAGCGTATTCACCTCGCCCTAACAGTGCCAACTCTTGTCGATATTTGGCCACTTCCTCTTTCGTTTCACCTTGCGTCTTACTTGATACCCCGCCCAACAGCTGCTGATACACGCTACACGCAATTAATGTGTTTCTCTCTGTATCTCTTTTCGCCTACCACGAGTATTGCTTTTCCTCACATGGCAATTATGAAAACACCCACAGCTAAACAAACACTTCCATTCAGCATCACGTCCATACTATCAGTCATACACCAGTAATTTCACAGCTACTTGCTCCACTAGTACATTTCTTAATGTTACTGTTAAACAGATGAAGAATCAAAGTATACAACAAGTCTCTATGAACATCACTGTCAGGACATTATACGCATACCATGCCCATCTTTATGCTTCAACTATGATGGCCCATGTGCTATGAATAAAGAAATTTCTCATCAAATATCAAATAATTTTACAACTATATAACTACTCCGACTAGCCCCTTACTAAAACTCTAGATGTTTAGCAATCCCGCCATCAATCTCAGAATAATCGCAAGCAGTGCTTTCATCCCATGAGCACTTCTTTGCAAACAAAACCACAAAACTACTTTTTATACTAGCTTCCTTGTCACAGTGAACAGGGAACTAATGCTAGTGCCCCAGTTTACTCAAAAACTTTTTCGCTTGCAACATATAAACAGCCAACTTGAACCTCTGGGATTTTCAAACACACACAGAAAACTTAATTCCACAGAAATTTAGGAGTAACAGTGGTTGCCTGACATTTTCATACATACTCAAATAGCTACTTCTATGCACTTCACACAATGTTCTCATCATGTTCCACCAGAGAACACAGTTATCACTATGAATGGATTCTGGTAAAAGAGCCTTCAAACCACAAACAGCCTGATCAAAGTGATTATCTCCACATCCTCTGCCAATATCATGTCACTCTATACCTGAGGAGGGAAACTACAATGCAGGGGAAGGAGCTTCGTTGTGAGCACTGTCCTGGTATTTCATCATTAACTCTTCTCAAGCCAAGTATGCACCACCTCTGTGTATGGCTGGGTCAATCAAAAAAGACAAGCAGCATCAACAACTCACAGGACACTATGAACATTTTTACCATTATCTGCACCACCTTCCACTGATTTACTGAAGAAGAAACTGCAAAGTCTGGCCAATTTTGTACACCAGTAATCTTGAAAACATTGGAGTCAACAGCAGATACATAGTTTCCAAGACTGTACCTAGGAACAACCCTTCAATTTCAAGATTTACATCTCACTGAGGCACATCACATCATACCCAAACTACACCTAGCAGGAAATTGCTACTCTATTCATTTCCAGCTATCTATGTCATATTCAACAAATGTCTCCCTCCCACCTACATCTTCTACAAAACTGAGTACATTGTTATGAACAAACAACCAATGCCATATTATGGCAACAATCCAGTGCCACTATTATCCACTCTCTTGAAAACAATTGAAATACTCATCCTGACCAACTATCCACCATCTTCAACCCAAATCTCACTCACACCATACCCACAAATCACAAACTTGTGCAGTAAAAATAATTTTGGGTTTCAAAACTCAATCTACTAATCACATACCAGTATTACTTACAACGCCTATCATTCATCATTCACTTCCAAATATCAGCTTATATGCTGTTGTGCAATTAAAGTGCAAATAAACACTAAACCATATAGCACTGAGGTATAGAAAGCGTTCACCAAGAGTTTCCACAATTATGCCTCTTGTGCCTCACACACACACAAATGTAACAACTCTTCACAATACAAAGCATTCACCTTCACCTCTGCACAATATTGCCTGCCATACATTATCGCAAGCACCACTCACATTACAATTCCTTTATGCTATTTCCAGATTAGTCTCCTGCCATTTATACAACTCAGACATTAAATAGCTCTCTTTCTCTTTACACTATCGTCTAACACACTGCACGCCATTTCAGGGCAAATGTACTTGTTTCATTATACTGCGACATGGCCTGTTACAATTTCAAATCAAGCAAAAACATCTACCTGATCCAACGTGCTCCGCTACTCCACACAACACAATCTACCTCTTCCTATTTACACACATTATTGCTTACATTACGTTTTACTTGTGATTGTGGCTCAGCAATAGCCGAGCACTATGAAAAATACATTACAGACTCATTTAATGTTCCCCTCCACGGAAATCTTTAGTAAAAGGCGAAAGATTTATTCGATTTGAAGGGAAACCAGAGTGCCGATCAACGCACTCACTTCCATACTTATGGCTGCTTCTCTAGTACTTCTGCGCGAGAACGCGGAAAATTCTTTCCCTCTTGTCCACTTCTCTACCGTCAACAGACTTCCAGTGTTATGCAAGCACAAACCGCAAAACTAACTGCCAACGCTGAAATACGTGTCTGCCAAATGAGGTCGCTATTACTCTTTACATAACTATTTTCATCATTTCTGTCACCATCCAAGCTGCTTCATTACCTCACCTGCCGCCAGATGGCAGCACGCCTAATTCCTGTCGGCGACCCACCGTTTGACATACAACGTTCGGCACACAACTGCCCGCAGTGCTCTGCATCTAACACTAATCTCTCTCCTCCCCACCACACTCGTTCACTGAAAAAACTGACAACTAGATAGTTCTTTGTACGCGAAACTAGGCCACATCAGACGCAACGTGTATGTAGATGTGTAGTGCAAGGGAAATATCCCCTGCTCCCACACAACTAATACTAGCTGACAACAGAAACAAAATTTCTGTCGATAGTATTTGAACCAGTCTTATTCATTTGCGAATTTCATGCATTCCTTCTTGCTGGTAACAGTGCCTTGCAAATCACTCAATTCATGTTTTCTAGCCAAACGTGCTGCTCCTGATTGTTTCGTACATCATGCATTAGTGGTCATTATCAAGACTGTGTTGTGTGTCAGCTTTTTATGGTCATCAATTGCACTCTGCTTGTGCTGCTCACTCATTCTTGTAACTCAAAGTACGTCGTTGTCATCCAATCCTAGCACTTGCAGCAGGACAAATCAACTGGCTCGTCACCGTGCCACTCGGGAAACTTCCGCAAGGCTTTCATGACATGTCGCAATCAAAGTCCTTCCACAACATTTCTGCAACGCGGCGGGTCACGATACCGAAAGTATGACTTATGCTTCTGATCTATAACAAAACCACCACTCGGAAAGCGCTACTCCCTTCCCACATCCCTCAGAATGTGGTGAACGATCATCGATTACAACCAAGATGCAATGAATCTCGGTCGCATGCCTCACGCTCAGGGACAGTGCTACCACTCATCATCGTGGTTGCGTCTACTCCAGCTTTGAACGAGAGAGAGTTGAAGACATACTACAGAAATGATCCTGTGAAGTATGATCTTGCTTGCAAGCTATCACCGCTCGCTACTTATGCCACGAGACCGTCAACACGCCCTACGAGAATACGACACACTCTTCACATTCGCGATTTACTTATCGAAGAATTACTTAAGCTCGGACATTCTGCAAAGAACCTAGTTCTACTCCTATTTGGCCGCCATGATCTAACCTTTCCTCACTCAACTATTCTGTGCGCTACCAGTGCTTTTTGCATCCGAAATCAGAGACCATTGCCTCAGGCGAGACTGTATGTAAACACCGCTTGCAGCTCCGGCCGCTAGATGGGGGCCTGGGGCACATACAGTAGCATTCTATGGCGCAAGCAGACATGCCAAATAGTCACTGAAAGAGAAACACACAAGAGGGCAGTCATAGGACACTTGTGCTTTCTTTAAAACCGCCTCTCTCTTCGAAAATTTTCGCACCGCAATAGCGTATTCACCTCGCCCTAACAGTGCCAACTCTTGTCGATATTTGGCCACTTCCTCTTTCGTTTCACCTTGCGTCTTACTTGATACCCCGCCCAACAGCTGCTGATACACGCTACACGCAATTAATGTGTTTCTCTCTGTATCTCTTTTCGCCTACCACGAGTATTGCTTTTCCTCACATGGCAATTATGAAAACACCCACAGCTAAACAAACACTTCCATTCAGCATCACGTCCATACTATCAGTCATACACCAGTAATTTCACAGCTACTTGCTCCACTAGTACATTTCTTAATGTTACTGTTAAACAGATGAAGAATCAAAGTATACAACAAGTCTCTATGAACATCACTGTCAGGACATTATACGCATACCATGCCCATCTTTATGCTTCAACTATGATGGCCCATGTGCTATGAATAAAGAAATTTCTCATCAAATATCAAATAATTTTACAACTATATAACTACTCCGACTAGCCCCTTACTAAAACTCTAGATGTTTAGCAATCCCGCCATCAATCTCAGAATAATCGCAAGCAGTGCTTTCATCCCATGAGCACTTCTTTGCAAACAAAACCACAAAACTACTTTTTATACTAGCTTCCTTGTCACAGTGAACAGGGAACTAATGCTAGTGCCCCAGTTTACTCAAAAACTTTTTCGCTTGCAACATATAAACAGCCAACTTGAACCTCTGGGATTTTCAAACACACACAGAAAACTTAATTCCACAGAAATTTAGGAGTAACAGTGGTTGCCTGACATTTTCATACATACTCAAATAGCTACTTCTATGCACTTCACACAATGTTCTCATCATGTTCCACCAGAGAACACAGTTATCACTATGAATGGATTCTGGTAAAAGAGCCTTCAAACCACAAACAGCCTGATCAAAGTGATTATCTCCACATCCTCTGCCAATATCATGTCACTCTATACCTGAGGAGGGAAACTACAATGCAGGGGAAGGAGCTTCGTTGTGAGCACTGTCCTGGTATTTCATCATTAACTCTTCTCAAGCCAAGTATGCACCACCTCTGTGTATGGCTGGGTCAATCAAAAAAGACAAGCAGCATCAACAACTCACAGGACACTATGAACATTTTTACCATTATCTGCACCACCTTCCACTGATTTACTGAAGAAGAAACTGCAAAGTCTGGCCAATTTTGTACACCAGTAATCTTGAAAACATTGGAGTCAACAGCAGATACATAGTTTCCAAGACTGTACCTAGGAACAACCCTTCAATTTCAAGATTTACATCTCACTGAGGCACATCACATCATACCCAAACTACACCTAGCAGGAAATTGCTACTCTATTCATTTCCAGCTATCTATGTCATATTCAACAAATGTCTCCCTCCCACCTACATCTTCTACAAAACTGAGTACATTGTTATGAACAAACAACCAATGCCATATTATGGCAACAATCCAGTGCCACTATTATCCACTCTCTTGAAAACAATTGAAATACTCATCCTGACCAACTATCCACCATCTTCAACCCAAATCTCACTCACACCATACCCACAAATCACAAACTTGTGCAGTAAAAATAATTTTGGGTTTCAAAACTCAATCTACTAATCACATACCAGTATTACTTACAACGCCTATCATTCATCATTCACTTCCAAATATCAGCTTATATGCTGTTGTGCAATTAAAGTGCAAATAAACACTAAACCATATAGCACTGAGGTATAGAAAGCGTTCACCAAGAGTTTCCACAATTATGCCTCTTGTGCCTCACACACACACAAATGTAACAACTCTTCACAATACAAAGCATTCACCTTCACCTCTGCACAATATTGCCTGCCATACATTATCGCAAGCACCACTCACATTACAATTCCTTTATGCTATTTCCAGATTAGTCTCCTGCCATTTATACAACTCAGACATTAAATAGCTCTCTTTCTCTTTACACTATCGTCTAACACACTGCACGCCATTTCAGGGCAAATGTACTTGTTTCATTATACTGCGACATGGCCTGTTACAATTTCAAATCAAGCAAAAACATCTACCTGATCCAACGTGCTCCGCTACTCCACACAACACAATCTACCTCTTCCTATTTACGCACATTATTGCTTACATTACGTTTTACTTGTGATTGTGGCTCAGCAATAGCCGAGCACTACGAAAAATACATTACAGACTCATTTAATGTTCCCCTCCACGGAAATCTTTAGTAAAAGGCGAAAGATTTATTCGATTTGAAGGGAAACCAGAGTGCCGATCAACGCACTCACTTCCATACTTATGGCTGCTTCTCTAGTACTTCTGCGCGAGAACGCGGAAAATTCTTTCCCTCTTGTCCACTTCTCTACCGTCAACAGACTTCCAGTGTTATGCAAGCACAAACCGCAAAACTAACTGCCAACGCTGAAATACGTGTCTGCCAAATGAGGTCGCTATTACTCTTTACATAACTATTTTCATCATTTCTGTCACCATCCAAGCTGCTTCATTACCTCACCTGCCGCCAGATGGCAGCACGCCTAATTCCTGTCGGCGACCCACCGTTTGACATACAACGTTCGGCACACAACTGCCCGCAGTGCTCTGCATCTAACACTAATCTCTCTCCTCCCCACCACACTCGTTCACTGAAAAAACTGACAACTAGATAGTTCTTTGTACGCGAAACTAGGCCACATCAGACGCAACGTGTATGTAGATGTGTAGTGCAAGGGAAATATCCCCTGCTCCCACACAACTAATACTAGCTGACAACAGAAACAAAATTTCTGTCGATAGTATTTGAACCAGTCTTATTCATTTGCGAATTTCATGCATTCCTTCTTGCTGGTAACAGTGCCTTGCAAATCACTCAATTCATGTTTTCTAGCCAAACGTGCTGCTCCTGATTGTTTCGTACATCATGCATTAGTGGTCATTATCAAGACTGTGTTGTGTGTCAGCTTTTTATGGTCATCAATTGCACTCTGCTTGTGCTGCTCACTCATTCTTGTAACTCAAAGTACGTCGTTGTCATCCAATCCTAGCACTTGCAGCAGGACAAATCAACTGGCTCGTCACCGTGCCACTCGGGAAACTTCCGCAAGGCTTTCATGACATGTCGCAATCAAAGTCCTTCCACAACATTTCTGCAACGCGGCGGGTCACGATACCGAAAGTATGACTTATGCTTCTGATCTATAACAAAACCACCACTCGGAAAGCGCTACTCCCTTCCCACATCCCTCAGAATGTGGTGAACGATCATCGATTACAACCAAGATGCAATGAATCTCGGTCGCATGCCTCACGCTCAGGGACAGTGCTACCACTCATCATCGTGGTTGCGTCTACTCCAGCTTTGAACTAGAGAGAGTTGAAGACATACTACAGAAATGATCCTGTGAAGTATGATCTTGCTTGCAAGCTATCACCGCTCGCTACTTATGCCACGAGACCGTCAACACGCCCTACGAGAATACGACACACTCTTCACATTCGCGATTTACTTATCGAAGAATTACTTAAGCTCGGACATTCTGCAAAGAACCTAGTTCTACTCCTATTTGGCCGCCATGATCTAACCTTTCCTCACTCAACTATTCTGTGCGCTACCAGTGCTTTTTGCATCCGAAATCAGAGACCATTGCCTCAGGCGAGACTGTATGTAAACACCGCTTGCAGCTCCGGCCGCTAGATGGGGGCCTGGGGCACATACAGTAGCATTCTATGGCGCAAGCAGACATGCCAAATAGTCACTGAAAGAGAAACACACAAGAGGGCAGTCATAGGACACTTGTGCTTTCTTTAAAACCGCCTCTCTCTTCGAAAATTTTCGCACCGCAATAGCGTATTCACCTCGCCCTAACAGTGCCAACTCTTGTCGATATTTGGCCACTTCCTCTTTCGTTTCACCTTGCGTCTTACTTGATACCCCGCCCAACAGCTGCTGATACACGCTACACGCAATTAATGTGTTTCTCTCTGTATCTCTTTTCGCCTACCACGAGTATTGCTTTTCCTCACATGGCAATTATGAAAACACCCACAGCTAAACAAACACTTCCATTCAGCATCACGTCCATACTATCAGTCATACACCAGTAATTTCACAGCTACTTGCTCCACTAATACATTTCTTAATGTTACTGTTAAACAGATGAAGAATCAAAGTATACAACAAGTCTCTATGAACATCACTGTCAGGACATTATACGCATACCATGCCCATCTTTATGCTTCAACTATGATGGCCCATGTGCTATGAATAAAGAAATTTCTCATCAAATATCAAATAATTTTACAACTATATAACTACTCCGACTAGCCCCTTACTAAAACTCTAGATGTTTAGCAATCCCGCCATCAATCTCAGAATAATCGCAAGCAGTGCTTTCATCCCATGAGCACTTCTTTGCAAACAAAACCACAAAACTACTTTTTATACTAGCTTCCTTGTCACAGTGAACTAATGCTAGTGCCCCAGTTTACTCAAAAACTTTTTCGCTTGCAACATATAAACAGCCAACTTGAACCTCTGGGATTTTCAAACACACACAGAAAACTTAATTCCACAGAAATTTAGGAGTAACAGTGGTTGCCTGACATTTTCATACATACTCAAATAGCTACTTCTATGCACTTCACACAATGTTCTCATCATGTTCCACCAGAGAACACAGTTATCACTATGAATGGATTCTGGTAAAAGAGCCTTCAAACCACAAACAGCCTGATCAAAGTGATTATCTCCACATCCTCTGCCAATATCATGTCACTCTATACCTGAGGAGGGAAACTACAATGCAGGGGAAGGAGCTTCGTTGTGAGCACTGTCCTGGTATTTCATCATTTACTCTTCTCAAGCCAAGTATGCACCACCTCTGTGTATGGCTGGGTCAATCAAAAAAGACAAGCAGCATCAACAACTCATAGGACACTATGAACATTTTTACCATTATCTGCACCACCTTCCACTGATTTACTGAAGAAGAAACTGCAAAGTCTGGCCAATTTTGTACACCAGTAATCTTGAAAACATTGGAGTCAACAGCAGATACATAGTTTCCAAGACTGTACCTAGGAACAACCCTTCAATTTCAAGATTTACATCTCACTGAGGCACATCACATCATACCCAAACTACACCTAGCAGGAAATTGCTACTCTATTCATTTCCAGCTATCTATGTCATATTCAACAAATGTCTCCCTCCCACCTACATCTTCTACAAAACTGAGTACATTGTTATGAACAAACAACCAATGCCATATTATGGCAACAATCCAGTGCCACTATTATCCACTCTCTTGAAAACAATTGAAATACTCATCCTGACCAACTATCCACCATCTTCAACCCAAATCTCACTCACACCATACCCACAAATCACAAACTTGTGCAGTAAAAATAATTTTGGGTTTCAAAACTCAATCTACTAATCACATACCAGTATTACTTACAACGCCTATCATTCATCATTCACTTCCAAATATCAGCTTATATGCTGTTGTGCAATTAAAGTGCAAATAAACACTAAACCATATAGCACTGAGGTATAGAAAGCGTTCACCAAGAGTTTCCACAATTATGCCTCTTGTGCCTCACACACACACAAATGTAACAACTCTTCACAATACAAAGCATTCACCTTCACCTCTGCACAATATTGCCTGCCATACATTATCGCAAGCACCACTCACATTACAATTCCTTTATGCTATTTCCAGATTAGTCTCCTGCCATTTATACAACTCAGACATTAAATAGCTCTCTTTCTCTTTACACTATCGTCTAACACACTGCACGCCATTTCAGGGCAAATGTACTTGTTTCATTATACTGCGACATGGCCTGTTACAATTTCAAATCAAGCAAAAACATCTACCTGATCCAACGTGCTCCGCTACTCCACACAACACAATCTACCTCTTCCTATTTACACACATTATTGCTTACATTACGTTTTACTTGTGATTGTGGCTCAGCAATAGCCGAGCACTATGAAAAATACATTACAGACTCATTTAATGTTCCCCTCCACGGAAATCTTTAGTAAAAGGCGAAAGATTTATTCGATTTGAAGGGAAACCAGAGTGCCGATCAACGCACTCACTTCCATACTTATGGCTGCTTCTCTAGTACTTCTGCGCGAGAACGCGGAAAATTCTTTCCCTCTTGTCCACTTCTCTACCGTCAACAGACTTCCAGTGTTATGCAAGCACAAACCGCAAAACTAACTGCCAACGCTGAAATACGTGTCTGCCAAATGAGGTCGCTATTACTCTTTACATAACTATTTTCATCATTTCTGTCACCATCCAAGCTGCTTCATTACCTCACCTGCCGCCAGATGGCAGCACGCCTAATTCCTGTCGGCGACCCACCGTTTGACATACAACGTTCGGCACACAACTGCCCGCAGTGCTCTGCATCTAACACTAATCTCTCTCCTCCCCACCACACTCGTTCACTGAAAAAACTGACAACTAGATAGTTCTTTGTACGCGAAACTAGGCCACATCAGACGCAACGTGTATGTAGATGTGTAGTGCAAGGGAAATATCCCCTGCTCCCACACAACTAATACTAGCTGACAACAGAAACAAAATTTCTGTCGATAGTATTTGAACCAGTCTTATTCATTTGCGAATTTCATGCATTCCTTCTTGCTGGTAACAGTGCCTTGCAAATCACTCAATTCATGTTTTCTAGCCAAACGTGCTGCTCCTGATTGTTTCGTACATCATGCATTAGTGGTCATTATCAAGACTGTGTTGTGTGTCAGCTTTTTATGGTCATCAATTGCACTCTGCTTGTGCTGCTCACTCATTCTTGTAACTCAAAGTACGTCGTTGTCATCCAATCCTAGCACTTGCAGCAGGACAATCAACTGGCTCGTCACCGTGCCACTCGGGAAACTTCCGCAAGGCTTTCATGACATGTCGCAATCAAAGTCCTTCCACAACATTTCTGCAACGCGGCGGGTCACGATACCGAAAGTATGACTTATGCTTCTGATCTATAATAAAACCACCACTCGGAAAGCGCTACTCCCTTCCCACATCCCTCAGAATGTGGTGAACGATCATCGATTACAACCAAGATGCAATGAATCTCGGTCGCATGCCTCACGCTCAGGGACAGTGCTACCACTCATCATCGTGGTTGCGTCTACTCCAGCTTTGAACTAGAGAGAGTTGAAGACATACTACAGAAATGATCCTGTGAAGTATGATCTTGCTTGCAAGCTATCACCGCTCGCTACTTATGCCACGAGACCGTCAACACGCCCTACGAGAATACGACACACTCTTCACATTCGCGATTTACTTATCGAAGAATTACTTAAGCTCGGACATTCTGCAAAGAACCTAGTTCTACTCCTATTTGGCCGCCATGATCTAACCTTTCCTCACTCAACTATTCTGTGCGCTACCAGTGCTTTTTGCATCCGAAATCAGAGACCATTGCCTCAGGCGAGACTGTATGTAAACACCGCTTGCAGCTCCGGCCGCTAGATGGGGGCCTGGGGCACATACAGTAGCATTCTATGGCGCAAGCAGACATGCCAAATAGTCACTGAAAGAGAAACACACAAGAGGGCAGTCATAGGACACTTGTGCTTTCTTTAAAACCGCCTCTCTCTTCGAAAATTTTCGCACCGCAATAGCGTATTCACCTCGCCCTAACAGTGCCAACTCTTGTCGATATTTGGCCACTTCCTCTTTCGTTTCACCTTGCGTCTTACTTGATACCCCGCCCAACAGCTGCTGATACACGCTACACGCAATTAATGTGTTTCTCTCTGTATCTCTTTTCGCCTACCACGAGTATTGCTTTTCCTCACATGGCAATTATGAAAACACCCACAGCTAAACAAACACTTCCATTCAGCATCACGTCCATACTATCAGTCATACACCAGTAATTTCACAGCTACTTGCTCCACTAGTACATTTCTTAATGTTACTGTTAAACAGATGAAGAATCAAAGTATACAACAAGTCTCTATGAACATCACTGTCAGGACATTATACGCATACCATGCCCATCTTTATGCTTCAACTATGATGGCCCATGTGCTATGAATAAAGAAATTTCTCATCAAATATCAAATAATTTTACAACTATATAACTACTCCGACTAGCCCCTTACTAAAACTCTAGATGTTTAGCAATCCCGCCATCAATCTCAGAATAATCGCAAGCAGTGCTTTCATCCCATGAGCACTTCTTTGCAAACAAAACCACAAAACTACTTTTTATACTAGCTTCCTTGTCACAGTGAACAGGGAACTAATGCTAGTGCCCCAGTTTACTCAAAAACTTTTTCGCTTGCAACATATAAACAGCCAACTTGAACCTCTGGGATTTTCAAACACACACAGAAAACTTAATTCCACAGAAATTTAGGAGTAACAGTGGTTGCCTGACATTTTCATACATACTCAAATAGCTACTTCTATGCACTTCACACAATGTTCTCATCATGTTCCACCAGAGAACACAGTTATCACTATGAATGGATTCTGGTAAAAGAGCCTTCAAACCACAAACAGCCTGATCAAAGTGATTATCTCCACATCCTCTGCCAATATCATGTCACTCTATACCTGAGGAGGGAAACTACAATGCAGGGGAAGGAGCTTCGTTGTGAGCACTGTCCTGGTATTTCATCATTAACTCTTCTCAAGCCAAGTATGCACCACCTCTGTGTATGGCTGGGTCAATCAAAAAAGACAAGCAGCATCAACAACTCACAGGACACTATGAACATTTTTACCATTATCTGCACCACCTTCCACTGATTTACTGAAGAAGAAACTGCAAAGTCTGGCCAATTTTGTACACCAGTAATCTTGAAAACATTGGAGTCAACAGCAGATACATAGTTTCCAAGACTGTACCTAGGAACAACCCTTCAATTTCAAGATTTACATCTCACTGAGGCACATCACATCATACCCAAACTACACCTAGCAGGAAATTGCTACTCTATTCATTTCCAGCTATCTATGTCATATTCAACAAATGTCTCCCTCCCACCTACATCTTCTACAAAACTGAGTACATTGTTATGAACAAACAACCAATGCCATATTATGGCAACAATCCAGTGCCACTATTATCCACTCTCTTGAAAACAATTGAAATACTCATCCTGACCAACTATCCACCATCTTCAACCCAAATCTCACTCACACCATACCCACAAATCACAAACTTGTGCAGTAAAAATAATTTTGGGTTTCAAAACTCAATCTACTAATCACATACCAGTATTACTTACAACGCCTATCATTCATCATTCACTTCCAAATATCAGCTTATATGCTGTTGTGCAATTAAAGTGCAAATAAACACTAAACCATATAGCACTGAGGTATAGAAAGCGTTCACCAAGAGTTTCCACAATTATGCCTCTTGTGCCTCACACACACACAAATGTAACAACTCTTCACAATACAAAGCATTCACCTTCACCTCTGCACAATATTGCCTGCCATACATTATCGCAAGCACCACTCACATTACAATTCCTTTATGCTATTTCCAGATTAGTCTCCTGCCATTTATACAACTCAGACATTAAATAGCTCTCTTTCTCTTTACACTATCGTCTAACACACTGCACGCCATTTCAGGGCAAATGTACTTGTTTCATTATACTGCGACATGGCCTGTTACAATTTCAAATCAAGCAAAAACATCTACCTGATCCAACGTGCTCCGCTACTCCACACAACACAATCTACCTCTTCCTATTTACACACATTATTGCTTACATTACGTTTTACTTGTGATTGTGGCTCAGCAATAGCCGAGCACTATGAAAAATACATTACAGACTCATTTAATGTTCCCCTCCACGGAAATCTTTAGTAAAAGGCGAAAGATTTATTCGATTTGAAGGGAAACCAGAGTGCCGATCAACGCACTCACTTCCATACTTATTGCTGCTTCTCTAGTACTTCTGCGCGAGAACGCGGAAAATTCTTTCCCTCTTGTCCACTTCTCTACCGTCAACAGACTTCCAGTGTTATGCAAGCACAAACCGCAAAACTAACTGCCAACGCTGAAATACGTGTCTGCCAAATGAGGTCGCTATTACTCTTTACATAACTATTTTCATCATTTCTGTCACCATCCAAGCTGCTTCATTACCTCACCTGCCGCCAGATGGCAGCACGCCTAATTCCTGTCGGCGACCCACCGTTTGACATACAACGTTCGGCACACAACTGCCCGCAGTGCTCTGCATCTAACACTAATCTCTCTCCTCCCCACCACACTCGTTCACTGAAAAAACTGACAACTAGATAGTTCTTTGTACGCGAAACTAGGCCACATCAGACGCAACGTGTATGTAGATGTGTAGTGCAAGGGAAATATCCCCTGCTCCCACACAACTAATACTAGCTGACAACAGAAACAAAATTTCTGTCGATAGTATTTGAACCAGTCTTATTCATTTGCGAATTTCATGCATTCCTTCTTGCTGGTAACAGTGCCTTGCAAATCACTCAATTCATGTTTTCTAGCCAAACGTGCTGCTCCTGATTGTTTCGTACATCATGCATTAGTGGTCATTATCAAGACTGTGTTGTGTGTCAGCTTTTTATGGTCATCAATTGCACTCTGCTTGTGCTGCTCACTCATTCTTGTAACTCAAAGTACGTCGTTATCATCCAATCCTAGCACTTGCAGCAGGACAAATCAACTGGCTCGTCACCGTGCCACTCGGGAAACTTCCGCAAGGCTTTCATGACATGTCGCATTCAAAGTCCTTCCACAACATTTCTGCAACGCGGCGGGTCACGATACCGAAAGTATGACTTATGCTTCTGATCTATAATAAAACCACCACTCGGAAAGCGCTACTCCCTTCCCACATCCCTCAGAATGTGGTGAACGATCATCGATTACAACCAAGATGCAATGAATCTCGGTCGCATGCCTCACGCTCAGGGACAGTGCTACCACCCATCATCGTGGTTGCGTCTACTCCAGCTTTGAACTAGAGAGAGTTGAAGACATACTACAGAAATGATCCTGTGAAGTATGATCTTGCTTGCAAGCTATCACCGCTCGCTACTTATGCCACGAGACCGTCAACACGCCCTACGAGAATACGACACACTCTTCACATTCGCGATTTACTTATCGAAGAATTACTTAAGCTCGGACATTCTGCAAAGAACCTAGTTCTACTCCTATTTGGCCGCCATGATCTAACCTTTCCTCACTCAACTATTCTGTGCGCTACCAGTGCTTTTTGCATCCGAAATCAGAGACCATTGCCTCAGGCGAGACTGTATGTAAACACCGCTTGCAGCTCCGGCCGCTAGATGGGGGCCTGGGGCACATACAGTAGCATTCTATGGCGCAAGCAGACATGCCAAATAGTCACTGAAAGAGAAACACACAAGAGGGCAGTCATAGGACACTTGTGCTTTCTTTAAAACCGCCTCTCTCTTCGAAAATTTTCGCACCGCAATAGCGTATTCACCTCGCCCTAACAGTGCCAACTCTTGTCGATATTTGGCCACTTCCTCTTTCGTTTCACCTTGCGTCTTACTTGATACCCCGCCCAACAGCTGCTGATACACGCTACACGCAATTAATGTGTTTCTCTCTGTATCTCTTTTCGCCTACCACGAGTATTGCTTTTCCTCACATGGCAATTATGAAAACACCCACAGCTAAACAAACACTTCCATTCAGCATCACGTCCATACTATCAGTCATACACCAGTAATTTCACAGCTACTTGCTCCACTAATACATTTCTTAATGTTACTGTTAAACAGATGAAGAATCAAAGTATACAACAAGTCTCTATGAACATCACTGTCAGGACATTATACGCATACCATGCCCATCTTTATGCTTCAACTATGATGGCCCATGTGCTATGAATAAAGAAATTTCTCATCAAATATCAAATAATTTTACAACTATATAACTACTCCGACTAGCCCCTTACTAAAACTCTAGATGTTTAGCAATCCCGCCATCAATCTCAGAATAATCGCAAGCAGTGCTTTCATCCCATGAGCACTTCTTTGCAAACAAAACCACAAAACTACTTTTTATACTAGCTTCCTTGTCACAGTGAACAGGGAACTAATGCTAGTGCCCCAGTTTACTCAAAAACTTTTTCGCTTGCAACATATAAACAGCCAACTTGAACCTCTGGGATTTTCAAACACACACAGAAAACTTAATTCCACAGAAATTTAGGAGTAACAGTGGTTGCCTGACATTTTCATACATACTCAAATAGCTACTTCTATGCACTTCACACAATGTTCTCATCATGTTCCACCAGAGAACACAGTTATCACTATGAATGGATTCTGGTAAACGAGCCTTCAAACCACAAACAGCCTGATCAAAGTGATTATCTCCACATCCTCTGCCAATATCATGTCACTCTATACCTGAGGAGGGAAACTACAATGCAGGGGAAGGAGCTTCGTTGTGAGCACTGTCCTGGTATTTCATCATTAACTCTTCTCAAGCCAAGTATGCACCACCTCTGTGTATGGCTGGGTCAATCAAAAAAGACAAGCAGCATCAACAACTCACAGGACACTATGAACATTTTTACCATTATCTGCACCACCTTCCACTGATTTACTGAAGAAGAAACTGCAAAGTCTGGCCAATTTTGTACACCAGTAATCTTGAAAACATTGGAGTCAACAGCAGATACATAGTTTCCAAGACTGTACCTAGGAACAACCCTTCAATTTCAAGATTTACATCTCACTGAGGCACATCACATCATACCCAAACTACACCTAGCAGGAAATTGCTACTCTATTCATTTCCAGCTATCTATGTCATATTCAACAAATGTCTCCCTCCCACCTACATCTTCTACAAAACTGAGTACATTGTTATGAACAAACAACCAATGCCATATTATGGCAACAATCCAGTGCCACTATTATCCACTCTCTTGAAAACAATTGAAATACTCATCCTGACCAACTATCCACCATCTTCAACCAAAATCTCACTCACACCATACCCACAAATCACAAACTTGTGCAGTAAAAATAATTTTGGGTTTCAAAACTCAATCTACTAATCACATACCAGTATTACTTACAACGCCTATCATTCATCATTCACTTCCAAATATCAGCTTATATGCTGTTGTGCAATTAAAGTGCAAATAAACACTAAACCATATAGCACTGAGGTATAGAAAGCGTTCACCAAGAGTTTCCACAATTATGCCTCTTGTGCCTCACACACACACAAATGTAACAACTCTTCACAATACAAAGCATTCACCTTCACCTCTGCACAATATTGCCTGCCATACATTATCGCAAGCACCACTCACATTACAATTCCTTTATGCTATTTCCAGATTAGTCTCCTGCCATTTATACAACTCAGACATTAAATAGCTCTCTTTCTCTTTACACTATCGTCTAACACACTGCACGCCATTTCAGGGCAAATGTACTTGTTTCATTATACTGCGACATGGCCTGTTACAATTTCAAATCAAGCAAAAACATCTACCTGATCCAACGTGCTCCGCTACTCCACACAACACAATCTACCTCTTCCTATTTACGCACATTATTGCTTACATTACGTTTTACTTGTGATTGTGGCTCAGCAATAGCCGAGCACTACGAAAAATACATTACAGACTCATTTAATGTTCCCCTCCACGGAAATCTTTAGTAAAAGGCGAAAGATTTATTCGATTTGAAGGGAAACCAGAGTGCCGATCAACGCACTCACTTCCATACTTATGGCTGCTTCTCTAGTACTTCTGCGCGAGAACGCGGAAAATTCTTTCCCTCTTGTCCACTTCTCTACCGTCAACAGACTTCCAGTGTTATGCAAGCACAAACCGCAAAACTAACTGCCAACGCTGAAATACGTGTCTGCCAAATGAGGTCGCTATTACTCTTTACATAACTATTTTCATCATTTCTGTCACCATCCAAGCTGCTTCATTACCTCACCTGCCGCCAGATGGCAGCACGCCTAATTCCTGTCGGCGACCCACCGTTTGACATACAACGTTCGGCACACAACTGCCCGCAGTGCTCTGCATCTAACACTAATCTCTCTCCTCCCCACCACACTCGTTCACTGAAAAAACTGACAACTAGATAGTTCTTTGTACGCGAAACTAGGCCACATCAGACGCAACGTGTATGTAGATGTGTAGTGCAAGGGAAATATCCCCTGCTCCCACACAACTAATACTAGCTGACAACAGAAACAAAATTTCTGTCGATAGTATTTGAACCAGTCTTATTCATTTGCGAATTTCATGCATTCCTTCTTGCTGGTAACAGTGCCTTGCAAATCACTCAATTCATGTTTTCTAGCCAAACGTGCTGCTCCTGATTGTTTCGTACATCATGCATTAGTGGTCATTATCAAGACTGTGTTGTGTGTCAGCTTTTTATGGTCATCAATTGCACTCTGCTTGTGCTGCTCACTCATTCTTGTAACTCAAAGTACGTCGTTGTCATCCAATCCTAGCACTTGCAGCAGGACAAATCAACTGGCTCGTCACCGTGCCACTCGGGAAACTTCCGCAAGGCTTTCATGACATGTCGCAATCAAAGTCCTTCCACAACATTTCTGCAACGCGGCGGGTCACGATACCGAAAGTATGACTTATGCTTCTGATCTATAATAAAACCACCACTCGAAAAGCGCTACTCCCTTCCCACATCCCTCAGAATGTGGTGAACGATCATCGATTACAACCAAGATGCAATGAATCTCGGTCGCATGCCTCACGCTCAGGGACAGTGCTACCACTCATCATCGTGGTTGCGTCTACTCCAGCTTTGAACTAGAGAGAGTTGAAGACATACTACAGAAATGATCCTGTGAAGTATGATCTTGCTTGCAAGCTATCACCGCTCGCTACTTATGCCACGAGACCGTCAACACGCCCTACGAGAATACGACACACTCTTCACATTCGCGATTTACTTATCGAAGAATTACTTAAGCTCGGACATTCTGCAAAGAACCTAGTTCTACTCCTATTTGGCCGCCATGATCTAACCTTTCCTCACTCAACTATTCTGTGCGCTACCAGTGCTTTTTGCATCCGAAATCAGAGACCATTGCCTCAGGCGAGACTGTATGTAAACACCGCTTGCAGCTCCGGCCGCTAGATGGGGGCCTGGGGCACATACAGTAGCATTCTATGGCGCAAGCAGACATGCCAAATAGTCACTGAAAGAGAAACACACAAGAGGGCAGTCATAGGACACTTGTGCTTTCTTTAAAACCGCCTCTCTCTTCGAAAATTTTCGCACCGCAATAGCGTATTCACCTCGCCCTAACAGTGCCAACTCTTGTCGATATTTGGCCACTTCCTCTTTCGTTTCACCTTGCGTCTTACTTGATACCCCGCCCAACAGCTGCTGATACACGCTACACGCAATTAATGTGTTTCTCTCTGTATCTCTTTTCGCCTACCACGAGTATTGCTTTTCCTCACATGGCAATTATGAAAACACCCACAGCTAAACAAACACTTCCATTCAGCATCACGTCCATACTATCAGTCATACACCAGTAATTTCACAGCTACTTGCTCCACTAGTACATTTCTTAATGTTACTGTTAAACAGATGAAGAATCAAAGTATACAACAAGTCTCTATGAACATCACTGTCAGGACATTATACGCATACCATGCCCATCTTTATGCTTCAACTATGATGGCCCATGTGCTATGAATAAAGAAATTTCTCATCAAATATCAAATAATTTTACAACTATATAACTACTCCGACTAGCCCCTTACTAAAACTCTAGATGTTTAGCAATCCCGCCATCAATCTCAGAATAATCGCAAGCAGTGCTTTCATCCCATGAGCACTTCTTTGCAAACAAAACCACAAAACTACTTTTTATACTAGCTTCCTTGTCACAGTGAACAGGGAACTAATGCTAGTGCCCCAGTTTACTCAAAAACTTTTTCGCTTGCAACATATAAACAGCCAACTTGAACCTCTGGGATTTTCAAACACACACAGAAAACTTAATTCCACAGAAATTTAGGAGTAACAGTGGTTGCCTGACATTTTCATACATACTCAAATAGCTACTTCTATGCACTTCACACAATGTTCTCATCATGTTCCACCAGAGAACACAGTTATCACTATGAATGGATTCTGGTAAAAGAGCCTTCAAACCACAAACAGCCTGATCAAAGTGATTATCTCCACATCCTCTGCCAATATCATGTCACTCTATACCTGAGGAGGGAAACTACAATGCAGGGGAAGGAGCTTCGTTGTGAGCACTGTCCTGGTATTTCATCATTAACTCTTCTCAAGCCAAGTATGCACCACCTCTGTGTATGGCTGGGTCAATCAAAAAAGACAAGCAGCATCAACAACTCACAGGACACTATGAACATTTTTACCATTATCTGCACCACCTTCCACTGATTTACTGAAGAAGAAACTGCAAAGTCTGGCCAATTTTGTACACCAGTAATCTTGAAAACATTGGAGTCAACAGCAGATACATAGTTTCCAAGACTGTACCTAGGAACAACCCTTCAATTTCAAGATTTACATCTCACTGAGGCACATCACATCATACCCAAACTACACCTAGCAGGAAATTGCTACTCTATTCATTTCCAGCTATCTATGTCATATTCAACAAATGTCTCCCTCCCACCTACATCTTCTACAAAACTGAGTACATTGTTATGAACAAACAACCAATGCCATATTATGGCAACAATCCAGTGCCACTATTATCCACTCTCTTGAAAACAATTGAAATACTCATCCTGACCAACTATCCACCATCTTCAACCCAAATCTCACTCACACCATACCCACAAATCACAAACTTGTGCAGTAAAAATAATTTTGGGTTTCAAAACTCAATCTACTAATCACATACCAGTATTACTTACAACGCCTATCATTCATCATTCACTTCCAAATATCAGCTTATATGCTGTTGTGCAATTAAAGTGCAAATAAACACTAAACCATATAGCACTGAGGTATAGAAAGCGTTCACCAAGAGTTTCCACAATTATGCCTCTTGTGCCTCACACACACACAAATGTAACAACTCTTCACAATACAAAGCATTCACCTTCACCTCTGCACAATATTGCCTGCCATACATTATCGCAAGCACCACTCACATTACAATTCCTTTATGCTATTTCCAGATTAGTCTCCTGCCATTTATACAACTCAGACATTAAATAGCTCTCTTTCTCTTTACACTATCGTCTAACACACTGCACGCCATTTCAGGGCAAATGTACTTGTTTCATTATACTGCGACATGGCCTGTTACAATTTCAAATCAAGCAAAAACATCTACCTGATCCAACGTGCTCCGCTACTCCACACAACACAATCTACCTCTTCCTATTTACACACATTATTGCTTACATTACGTTTTACTTGTGATTGTGGCTCAGCAATAGCCGAGCACTACGAAAAATACATTACAGACTCATTTAATGTTCCCCTCCACGGAAATCTTTAGTAAAAGGCGAAAGATTTATTCGATTTGAAGGGAAACCAGAGTGCCGATCAACGCACTCACTTCCATACTTATGGCTGCTTCTCTAGTACTTCTGCGCGAGAACGCGGAAAATTCTTTCCCTCTTGTCCACTTCTCTACCGTCAACAGACTTCCAGTGCTATGCAAGCACAAACCGCAAAACTAACTGCCAACGCTGAAATACGTGTCTGCCAAATGAGGTCGCTATTACTCTTTACATAACTATTTTCATCATTTCTGTCACCATCCAAGCTGCTTCATTACCTCACCTGCCGCCAGATGGCAGCACGCCTAATTCCTGTCGGCGACCCACCGTTTGACATACAACGTTCGGCACACAACTGCCCGCAGTGCTCTGCATCTAACACTAATCTCTCTCCTCCCCACCACACTCGTTCACTGAAAAAACTGACAACTAGATAGTTCTTTGTACGCGAAACTAGGCCACATCAGACGCAACGTGTATGTAGATGTGTAGTGCAAGGGAAATATCCCCTGCTCCCACACAACTAATACTAGCTGACAACAGAAACAAAATTTCTGTCGATAGTATTTGAACCAGTCTTATTCATTTGCGAATTTCATGCATTCCTTCTTGCTGGTAACAGTGCCTTGCAAATCACTCAATTCATGTTTTCTAGCCAAACGTGCTGCTCCTGATTGTTTCGTACATCATGCATTAGTGGTCATTATCAAGACTGTGTTGTGTGTCAGCTTTTTATGGTCATCAATTGCACTCTGCTTGTGCTGCTCACTCATTCTTGTAACTCAAAGTACGTCGTTGTCATCCAATCCTAGCACTTGCAGCAGGACAAATCAACTGGCTCGTCACCGTGCCACTCGGGAAACTTCCGCAAGGCTTTCATGACATGTCGCAATCAAAGTCCTTCCACAACATTTCTGCAACGCGGCGGGTCACGATACCGAAAGTATGACTTATGCTTCTGATCTATAATAAAACCACCACTCGGAAAGCGCTACTCCCTTCCCACATCCCTCAGAATGTGGTGAACGATCATCGATTACAACCAAGATGCAATGAATCTCGGTCGCATGCCTCACGCTCAGGGACAGTGCTCCCACTCATCATCGTGGTTGCGTCTACTCCAGCTTTGAACTAGAGAGAGTTGAAGACATACTACAGAAATGATCCTGTGAAGTATGATCTTGCTTGCAAGCTATCACCGCTCGCTACTTATGCCACGAGACCGTCAACACGCCCTACGAGAATACGACACACTCTTCACATTCGCGATTTACTTATCGAAGAATTACTTAAGCTCGGACATTCTGCAAAGAACCTAGTTCTACTCCTATTTGGCCGCCATGATCTAACCTTTCCTCACTCAACTATTCTGTGCGCTACCAGTGCTTTTTGCATCCGAAATCAGAGACCATTGCCTCAGGCGAGACTGTATGTAAACACCGCTTGCAGCTCCGGCCGCTAGATGGGGGCCTGGGGCACATACAGTAGCATTCTATGGCGCAAGCAGACATGCCAAATAGTCACTGAAAGAGAAACACACAAGAGGGCAGTCATAGGACACTTGTGCTTTCTTTAAAACCGCCTCTCTCTTCGAAAATTTTCGCACCGCAATAGCGTATTCACCTCGCCCTAACAGTGCCAACTCTTGTCGATATTTGGCCACTTCCTCTTTCGTTTCACCTTGCGTCTTACTTGATACCTCGCCCAACAGCTGCTGATACACGCTACACGCAATTAATGTGTTTCTCTCTGTATCTCTTTTCGCCTACCACGAGTATTGCTTTTCCTCACATGGCAATTATGAAAACACCCACAGCTAAACAAACACTTCCATTCAGCATCACGTCCATACTATCAGTCATACACCAGTAATTTCACAGCTACTTGCTCCACTAATACATTTCTTAATGTTACTGTTAAACAGATGAAGAATCAAAGTATACAACAAGTCTCTATGAACATCACTGTCAGGACATTATACGCATACCATGCCCATCTTTATGCTTCAACTATGATGGCCCATGTGCTATGAATAAAGAAATTTCTCATCAAATATCAAATAATTTTACAACTATATAACTACTCCGACTAGCCCCTTACTAAAACTCTAGATGTTTAGCAATCCCGCCATCAATCTCAGAATAATCGCAAGCAGTGCTTTCATCCCATGAGCACTTCTTTGCAAACAAAACCACAAAACTACTTTTTATACTAGCTTCCTTGTCACAGTGAACAGGGAACTAATGCTAGTGCCCCAGTTTACTCAAAAACTTTTTCGCTTGCAACATATAAACAGCCAACTTGAACCTCTGGGATTTTCAAACACACACAGAAAACTTAATTCCACAGAAATTTAGGAGTAACAGTGGTTGCCTGACATTTTCATACATACTCAAATAGCTACTTCTATGCACTTCACACAATGTTCTCATCATGTTCCACCAGAGAACACAGTTATCACTATGAATGGATTCTGGTAAACGAGCCTTCAAACCACAAACAGCCTGATCAAAGTGATTATCTCCACATCCTCTGCCAATATCATGTCACTCTATACCTGAGGAGGGAAACTACAATGCAGGGGAAGGAGCTTCGTTGTGAGCACTGTCCTGGTATTTCATCATTAACTCTTCTCAAGCCAAGTATGCACCACCTCTGTGTATGGCTGGGTCAATCAAAAAAGACAAGCAGCATCAACAACTCACAGGACACTATGAACATTTTTACCATTATCTGCACCACCTTCCACTGATTTACTGAAGAAGAAACTGCAAAGTCTGGCCAATTTTGTACACCAGTAATCTTGAAAACATTGGAGTCAACAGCAGATACATAGTTTCCAAGACTGTACCTAGGAACAACCCTTCAATTTCAAGATTTACATCTCACTGAGGCACATCACATCATACCCAAACTACACCTAGCAGGAAATTGCTACTCTATTCATTTCCAGCTATCTATGTCATATTCAACAAATGTCTCCCTCCCACCTACATCTTCTACAAAACTGAGTACATTGTTATGAACAAACAACCAATGCCATATTATGGCAACAATCCAGTGCCACTATTATCCACTCTCTTGAAAACAATTGAAATACTCATCCTGACCAACTATCCACCATCTTCAACCCAAATCTCACTCACACCATACCCACAAATCACAAACTTGTGCAGTAAAAATAATTTTGGGTTTCAAAACTCAATCTACTAATCACATACCAGTATTACTTACAACGCCTATCATTCATCATTCACTTCCAAATATCAGCTTATATGCTGTTGTGCAATTAAAGTGCAAATAAACACTAACCATATAGCACTGAGGTATAGAAAGCGTTCACCAAGAGTTTCCACAATTATGCCTCTTGTGCCTCACACACACACAAATGTAACAACTCTTCACAATACAAAGCATTCACCTTCACCTCTGCACAATATTGCCTGCCATACATTATCGCAAGCACCACTCACATTACAATTCCTTTATGCTATTTCCAGATTAGTCTCCTGCCATTTATACAACTCAGACATTAAATAGCTCTCTTTCTCTTTACACTATCGTCTAACACACTGCACGCCATTTCAGGGCAAATGTACTTGTTTCATTATACTGCGACATGGCCTGTTACAATTTCAAATCAAGCAAAAACATCTACCTGATCCAACGTGCTCCGCTACTCCACACAACACAATCTACCTCTTCCTATTTACACACATTATTGCTTACATTACGTTTTACTTGTGATTGTGGCTCAGCAATAGCCGAGCACTACGAAAAATACATTACAGACTCATTTAATGTTCCCCTCCACGGAAATCTTTAGTAAAAGGCGAAAGATTTATTCGATTTGAAGGGAAACCAGAGTGCCGATCAACGCACTCACTTCCATACTTATGGCTGCTTCTCTAGTACTTCTGCGCGAGAACGCGGAAAATTCTTTCCCTCTTGTCCACTTCTCTACCGTCAACAGACTTCCAGTGCTATGCAAGCACAAACCGCAAAACTAACTGCCAACGCTGAAATACGTGTCTGCCAAATGAGGTCGCTATTACTCTTTACATAACTATTTTCATCATTTCTGTCACCATCCAAGCTGCTTCATTACCTCACCTGCCGCCAGATGGCAGCACGCCTAATTCCTGTCGGCGACCCACCGTTTGACATACAACGTTCGGCACACAACTGCCCGCAGTGCTCTGCATCTAACACTAATCTCTCTCCTCCCCACCACACTCGTTCACTGAAAAAACTGACAACTAGATAGTTCTTTGTACGCGAAACTAGGCCACATCAGACGCAACGTGTATGTAGATGTGTAGTGCAAGGGAAATATCCCCTGCTCCCACACAACTAATACTAGCTGACAACAGAAACAAAATTTCTGTCGATAGTATTTGAACCAGTCTTATTCATTTGCGAATTTCATGCATTCCTTCTTGCTGGTAACAGTGCCTTGCAAATCACTCAATTCATGTTTTCTAGCCAAACGTGCTGCTCCTGATTGTTTCGTACATCATGCATTAGTGGTCATTATCAAGACTGTGTTGTGTGTCAGCTTTTTATGGTCATCAATTGCACTCTGCTTGTGCTGCTCACTCATTCTTGTAACTCAAAGTACGTCGTTGTCATCCAATCCTAGCACTTGCAGCAGGACAAATCAACTGGCTCGTCACCGTGCCACTCGGGAAACTTCCGCAAGGCTTTCATGACATGTCGCAATCAAAGTCCTTCCACAACATTTCTGCAACGCGGCGGGTCACGATACCGAAAGTATGACTTATGCTTCTGATCTATAATAAAACCACCACTCGGAAAGCGCTACTCCCTTCCCACATCCCTCAGAATGTGGTGAACGATCATCGATTACAACCAAGATGCAATGAATCTCGGTCGCATGCCTCACGCTCAGGGACAGTGCTACCACTCATCATCGTGGTTGCGTCTACTCCAGCTTTGAACTAGAGAGAGTTGAAGACATACTACAGAAATGATCCTGTGAAGTATGATCTTGCTTGCAAGCTATCACCGCTCGCTACTTATGCCACGAGACCGTCAACACGCCCTACGAGAATACGACACACTCTTCACATTCGCGATTTACTTATCGAAGAATTACTTAAGCTCGGACATTCTGCAAAGAACCTAGTTCTACTCCTATTTGGCCGCCATGATCTAACCTTTCCTCACTCAACTATTCTGTGCGCTACCAGTGCTTTTTGCATCCGAAATCAGAGACCATTGCCTCAGGCGAGACTGTATGTAAACACCGCTTGCAGCTCCGGCCGCTAGATGGGGGCCTGGGGCACATACAGTAGCATTCTATGGCGCAAGCAGACATGCCAAATAGTCACTGAAAGAGAAACACACAAGAGGGCAGTCATAGGACACTTGTGCTTTCTTTAAAACCGCCTCTCTCTTCGAAAATTTTCGCACCGCAATAGCGTATTCACCTCGCCCTAACAGTGCCAACTCTTGTCGATATTTGGCCACTTCCTCTTTCGTTTCACCTTGCGTCTTACTTGATACCTCGCCCAACAGCTGCTGATACACGCTACACGCAATTAATGTGTTTCTCTCTGTATCTCTTTTCGCCTACCACGAGTATTGCTTTTCCTCACATGGCAATTATGAAAACACCCACAGCTAAACAAACACTTCCATTCAGCATCACGTCCATACTATCAGTCATACACCAGTAATTTCACAGCTACTTGCTCCACTAATACATTTCTTAATGTTACTGTTAAACAGATGAAGAATCAAAGTATACAACAAGTCTCTATGAACATCACTGTCAGGACATTATACGCATACCATGCCCATCTTTATGCTTCAACTATGATGGCCCATGTGCTATGAATAAAGAAATTTCTCATCAAATATCAAATAATTTTACAACTATATAACTACTCCGACTAGCCCCTTACTAAAACTCTAGATGTTTAGCAATCCCGCCATCAATCTCAGAATAATCGCAAGCAGTGCTTTCATCCCATGAGCACTTCTTTGCAAACAAAACCACAAAACTACTTTTTATACTAGCTTCCTTGTCACAGTGAACAGGGAACTAATGCTAGTGCCCCAGTTTACTCAAAAACTTTTTCGCTTGCAACATATAAACAGCCAACTTGAACCTCTGGGATTTTCAAACACACACAGAAAACTTAATTCCACAGAAATTTAGGAGTAACAGTGGTTGCCTGACATTTTCATACATACTCAAATAG
This sequence comes from Schistocerca gregaria, assembly GCF_023897955.1. NCBI lineage: Eukaryota > Metazoa > Arthropoda > Insecta > Orthoptera > Acrididae > Schistocerca > Schistocerca gregaria. The sequence continues at coordinate 679,872,058 of NC_064922.1, forward strand.
CTACTTCTATGCACTTCACACAATGTTCTCATCATGTTCCACCAGAGAACACAGTTATCACTATGAATGGATTCTGGTAAAAGAGCCTTCAAACCACAAACAGCCTGATCAAAGTGATTATCTCCACATCCTCTGCCAATATCATGTCACTCTATACCTGAGGAGGGAAACTACAATGCAGGGGAAGGAGCTTCGTTGTGAGCACTGTCCTGGTATTTCATCATTAACTCTTCTCAAGCCAAGTATGCACCACCTCTGTGTATGGCTGGGTCAATCAAAAAAGACAAGCAGCATCAACAACTCACAGGACACTATGAACATTTTTACCATTATCTGCACCACCTTCCACTGATTTACTGAAGAAGAAACTGCAAAGTCTGGCCAATTTTGTACACCAGTAATCTTGAAAACATTGGAGTCAACAGCAGATACATAGTTTCCAAGACTGTACCTAGGAACAACCCTTCAATTTCAAGATTTACATCTCACTGAGGCACATCACATCATACCCAAACTACACCTAGCAGGAAATTGCTACTCTATTCATTTCCAGCTATCTATGTCATATTCAACAAATGTCTCCCTCCCACCTACATCTTCTACAAAACTGAGTACATTGTTATGAACAAACAACCAATGCCATATTATGGCAACAATCCAGTGCCACTATTATCCACTCTCTTGAAAACAATTGAAATACTCATCCTGACCAACTATCCACCATCTTCAACCCAAATCTCACTCACACCATACCCACAAATCACAAACTTGTGCAGTAAAAATAATTTTGGGTTTCAAAACTCAATCTACTAATCACATACCAGTATTACTTACAACGCCTATCATTCATCATTCACTTCCAAATATCAGCTTATATGCTGTTGTGCAATTAAAGTGCAAATAAACACTAAACCATATAGCACTGAGGTATAGAAAGCGTTCACCAAGAGTTTCCACAATTATGCCTCTTGTGCCTCACACACACACAAATGTAACAACTCTTCACAATACAAAGCATTCACCTTCACCTCTGCACAATATTGCCTGCCATACATTATCGCAAGCACCACTCACATTACAATTCCTTTATGCTATTTCCAGATTAGTCTCCTGCCATTTATACAACTCAGACATTAAATAGCTCTCTTTCTCTTTACACTATCGTCTAACACACTGCACGCCATTTCAGGGCAAATGTACTTGTTTCATTATACTGCGACATGGCCTGTTACAATTTCAAATCAAGCAAAAACATCTACCTGATCCAACGTGCTCCGCTACTCCACACAACACAATCTACCTCTTCCTATTTACACACATTATTGCTTACATTACGTTTTACTTGTGATTGTGGCTCAGCAATAGCCGAGCACTACGAAAAATACATTACAGACTCATTTAATGTTCCCCTCCACGGAAATCTTTAGTAAAAGGCGAAAGATTTATTCGATTTGAAGGGAAACCAGAGTGCCGATCAACGCACTCACTTCCATACTTATGGCTGCTTCTCTAGTACTTCTGCGCGAGAACGCGGAAAATTCTTTCCCTCTTGTCCACTTCTCTACCGTCAACAGTCTTCCAGTGCTATGCAAGCACAAACCGCAAAACTAACTGCCAACGCTGAAATACGTGTCTGCCAAATGAGGTCGCTATTACTCTTTACATAACTATTTTCATCATTTCTGTCACCATCCAAGCTGCTTCATTACCTCACCTGCCGCCAGATGGCAGCACGCCTAATTCCTGTCGGCGACCCACCGTTTGACATACAACGTTCGGCACACAACTGCCCGCAGTGCTCTGCATCTAACACTAATCTCTCTCCTCCCCACCACACTCGTTCACTGAAAAAACTGACAACTAGATAGTTCTTTGTACGCGAAACTAGGCCACATCAGACGCAACGTGTATGTAGATGTGTAGTGCAAGGGAAATATCCCCTGCTCCCACACAACTAATACTAGCTGACAACAGAAACAAAATTTCTGTCGATAGTATTTGAACCAGTCTTATTCATTTGCGAATTTCATGCATTCCTTCTTGCTGGTAACAGTGCCTTGCAAATCACTCAATTCATGTTTTCTAGCCAAACGTGCTGCTCCTGATTGTTTCGTACATCATGCATTAGTGGTCATTATCAAGACTGTGTTGTGTGTCAGCTTTTTATGGTCATCAATTGCACTCTGCTTGTGCTGCTCACTCATTCTTGTAACTCAAAGTACGTCGTTGTCATCCAATCCTAGCACTTGCAGCAGGACAAATCAACTGGCTCGTCACCGTGCCACTCGGGAAACTTCCGCAAGGCTTTCATGACATGTCGCAATCAAAGTCCTTCCACAACATTTCTGCAACGCGGCGGGTCACGATACCGAAAGTATGACTTATGCTTCTGATCTATAATAAAACCACCACTCGGAAAGCGCTACTCCCTTCCCACATCCCTCAGAATGTGGTGAACGATCATCGATTACAACCAAGATGCAATGAATCTCGGTCGCATGCCTCACGCTCAGGGACAGTGCTCCCACTCATCATCGTGGTTGCGTCTACTCCAGCTTTGAACTAGAGAGAGTTGAAGACATACTACAGAAATGATCCTGTGAAGTATGATCTTGCTTGCAAGCTATCACCGCTCGCTACTTATGCCACGAGACCGTCAACACGCCCTACGAGAATACGACACACTCTTCACATTCGCGATTTACTTATCGAAGAATTACTTAAGCTCGGACATTCTGCAAAGAACCTAGTTCTACTCCTATTTGGCCGCCATGATCTAACCTTTCCTCACTCAACTATTCTGTGCGCTACCAGTGCTTTTTGCATCCGAAATCAGAGACCATTGCCTCAGGCGAGACTGTATGTAAACACCGCTTGCAGCTCCGGCCGCTAGATGGGGGCCTGGGGCACATACAGTAGCATTCTATGGCGCAAGCAGACATGCCAAATAGTCACTGAAAGAGAAACACACAAGAGGGCAGTCATAGGACACTTGTGCTTTCTTTAAAACCGCCTCTCTCTTCGAAAATTTTCGCACCGCAATAGCGTATTCACCTCGCCCTAACAGTGCCAACTCTTGTCGATATTTGGCCACTTCCTCTTTCGTTTCACCTTGCGTCTTACTTGATACCCCGCCCAACAGCTGCTGATACACGCTACACGCAATTAATGTGTTTCTCTCTGTATCTCTTTTCGCCTACCACGAGTATTGCTTTTCCTCACATGGCAATTATGAAAACACCCACAGCTAAACAAACACTTCCATTCAGCATCACGTCCATACTATCAGTCATACACCAGTAATTTCACAGCTACTTGCTCCACTAATACATTTCTTAATGTTACTGTTAAACAGATGAAGAATCAAAGTATACAACAAGTCTCTATGAACATCACTGTCAGGACATTATACGCATACCATGCCCATCTTTATGCTTCAACTATGATGGCCCATGTGCTATGAATAAAGAAATTTCTCATCAAATATCAAATAATTTTACAACTATATAACTACTCCGACTAGCCCCTTACTAAAACTCTAGATGTTTAGCAATCCCGCCATCAATCTCAGAATAATCGCAAGCAGTGCTTTCATCCCATGAGCACTTCTTTGCAAACAAAACCACAAAACTACTTTTTATACTAGCTTCCTTGTCACAGTGAACAGGGAACTAATGCTAGTGCCCCAGTTTACTCAAAAACTTTTTCGCTTGCAACATATAAACAGCCAACTTGAACCTCTGGGATTTTCAAACACACACAGAAAACTTAATTCCACAGAAATTTAGGAGTAACAGTGGTTGCCTGACATTTTCATACATACTCAAATAGCTACTTCTATGCACTTCACACAATGTTCTCATCATGTTCCACCAGAGAACACAGTTATCACTATGAATGGATTCTGGTAAAAGAGCCTTCAAACCACAAACAGCCTGATCAAAGTGATTATCTCCACATCCTCTGCCAATATCATGTCACTCTATACCTGAGGAGGGAAACTACAATGCAGGGGAAGGAGCTTCGTTGTGAGCACTGTCCTGCTATTTCATCATTTACTCTTCTCAAGCCAAGTATGCACCACCTCTGTGTATGGCTGGGTCAATCAAAAAAGACAAGCAGCATCAACAACTCACAGGACACTATGAACATTTTTACCATTATCTGCACCACCTTCCACTGATTTACTGAAGAAGAAACTGCAAAGTCTGGCCAATTTTGTACACCAGTAATCTTGAAAACATTGGAGTCAACAGCACATACATAGTTTCCAAGACTGTACCTAGGAACAACCCTTCAATTTCAAGATTTACATCTCACTGAGGCACATCACATCATACCCAAACTACACCTAGCAGGAAATTGCTACTCTATTCATTTCCAGCTATCTATGTCATATTCAACAAATGTCTCCCTCCCACCTACATCTTCTACAAAACTGAGTACATTGTTATGAACAAACAACCAATGCCATATTATGGCAACAATCCAGTGCCACTATTATCCACTCTCTTGAAAACAATTGAAATACTCATCCTGACCAACTATCCACCATCTTCAACCCAAATCTCACTCACACCATACCCACAAATCACAAACTTGTGCAGTAAAAATAATTTTGGGTTTCAAAACTCAATCTACTAATCACATACCAGTATTACTTACAACGCCTATCATTCATCATTCACTTCCAAATATCAGCTTATATGCTGTTGTGCAATTAAAGTGCAAATAAACACTAAACCATATAGCACTGAGGTATAGAAAGCGTTCACCAAGAGTTTCCACAATTATGCCTCTTGTGCCTCACACACACACAAATGTAACAACTCTTCACAATACAAAGCATTCACCTTCACCTCTGCACAATATTGCCTGCCATACATTATCGCAAGCACCACTCACATTACAATTCCTTTATGCTATTTCCAGATTAGTCTCCTGCCATTTATACAACTCAGACATTAAATAGCTCTCTTTCTCTTTACACTATCGTCTAACACACTGCACGCCATTTCAGGGCAAATGTACTTGTTTCATTATACTGCGACATGGCCTGTTACAATTTCAAATCAAGCAAAAACATCTACCTGATCCAACGTGCTCCGCTACTCCACACAACACAATCTACCTCTTCCTATTTACACACATTATTGCTTACATTACGTTTTACTTGTGATTGTGGCTCAGCAATAGCCGAGCACTACGAAAAATACATTACAGACTCATTTAATGTTCCCCTCCACGGAAATCTTTAGTAAAAGGCGAAAGATTTATTCGATTTGAAGGGAAACCAGAGTGCCGATCAACGCACTCACTTCCATACTTATGGCTGCTTCTCTAGTACTTCTGCGCGAGAACGCGGAAAATTCTTTCCCTCTTGTCCACTTCTCTACCGTCAACAGACTTCCAGTGCTATGCAAGCACAAACCGCAAAACTAACTGCCAACGCTGAAATACGTGTCTGCCAAATGAGGTCGCTATTACTCTTTACATAACTATTTTCATCATTTCTGTCACCATCCAAGCTGCTTCATTACCTCACCTGCCGCCAGATGGCAGCACGCCTAATTCCTGTCGGCGACCCACCGTTTGACATACAACGTTCGGCACACAACTGCCCGCAGTGCTCTGCATCTAACACTAATCTCTCTCCTCCCCACCACACTCGTTCACTGAAAAAACTGACAACTAGATAGTTCTTTGTACGCGAAACTAGGCCACATCAGACGCAACGTGTATGTAGATGTGTAGTGCAAGGGAAATATCCCCTGCTCCCACACAACTAATACTAGCTGACAACAGAAACAAAATTTCTGTCGATAGTATTTGAACCAGTCTTATTCATTTGCGAATTTCATGCATTCCTTCTTGCTGGTAACAGTGCCTTGCAAATCACTCAATTCATGTTTTCTAGCCAAACGTGCTGCTCCTGATTGTTTCGTACATCATGCATTAGTGGTCATTATCAAGACTGTGTTGTGTGTCAGCTTTTTATGGTCATCAATTGCACTCTGCTTGTGCTGCTCACTCATTCTTGTAACTCAAAGTACGTCGTTGTCATCCAATCCTAGCACTTGCAGCAGGACAAATCAACTGGCTCGTCACCGTGCCACTCGGGAAACTTCCGCAAGGCTTTCATGACATGTCGCAATCAAAGTCCTTCCACAACATTTCTGCAACGCGGCGGGTCACGATACCGAAAGTATGACTTATGCTTCTGATCTATAATAAAACCACCACTCGAAAAGCGCTACTCCCTTCCCACATCCCTCAGAATGTGGTGAACGATCATCGATTACAACCAAGATGCAATGAATCTCGGTCGCATGCCTCACGCTCAGGGACAGTGCTACCACTCATCATCGTGGTTGCGTCTACTCCAGCTTTGAACTAGAGAGAGTTGAAGCCATACTACAGAAATGATCCTGTGAAGTATGATCTTGCTTGCAAGCTATCACCGCTCGCTACTTATGCCACGAGACCGTCAACACGCCCTACGAGAATACGACACACTCTTCACATTTGCGATTTACTTATCGAAGAATTACTTAAGCTCGGACATTCTGCAAAGAACCTAGTTCTACTCCTATTTGGCCGCCATGATCTAACCTTTCCTCACTCAACTATTCTGTGCGCTACCAGTGCTTTTTGCATCCGAAATCAGAGACCATTGCCTCAGGCGAGACTGTATGTAAACACCGCTTGCAGCTCCGGCCGCTAGATGGGGGCCTGGGGCACATACAGTAGCATTCTATGGCGCAAGCAGACATGCCAAATAGTCACTGAAAGAGAAACACACAAGAGGGCAGTCATAGGACACTTGTGCTTTCTTTAAAACCGCCTCTCTCTTCGAAAATTTTCGCACCGCAATAGCGTATTCACCTCGCCCTAACAGTGCCAACTCTTGTCGATATTTGGCCACTTCCTCTTTCGTTTCACCTTGCGTCTTACTTGATACCCCGCCCAACAGCTGCTGATACACGCTACACGCAATTAATGTGTTTCTCTCTGTATCTCTTTTCGCCTACCACGAGTATTGCTTTTCCTCACATGGCAATTATGAAAACACCCACAGCTAAACAAACACTTCCATTCAGCATCACGTCCATACTATCAGTCATACACCAGTAATTTCACAGCTACTTGCTCCACTAGTACATTTCTTAATGTTACTGTTAAACAGATGAAGAATCAAAGTATACAACAAGTCTCTATGAACATCACTGTCAGGACATTATACGCATACCATGCCCATCTTTATGCTTCAACTATGATGGCCCATGTGCTATGAATAAAGAAATTTCTCATCAAATATCAAATAATTTTACAACTATATAACTACTCCGACTAGCCCCTTACTAAAACTCTAGATGTTTAGCAATCCCGCCATCAATCTCAGAATAATCGCAAGCAGTGCTTTCATCCCATGAGCACTTCTTTGCAAACAAAACCACAAAACTACTTTTTATACTAGCTTCCTTGTCACAGTGAACAGGGAACTAATGCTAGTGCCCCAGTTTACTCAAAAACTTTTTCGCTTGCAACATATAAACAGCCAACTTGAACCTCTGGGATTTTCAAACACACACAGAAAACTTAATTCCACAGAAATTTAGGAGTAACAGTGGTTGCCTGACATTTTCATACATACTCAAATAGCTACTTCTATGCACTTCACACAATGTTCTCATCATGTTCCACCAGAGAACACAGTTATCACTATGAATGGATTCTGGTAAAAGAGCCTTCAAACCACAAACAGCCTGATCAAAGTGATTATCTCCACATCCTCTGCCAATATCATGTCACTCTATACCTGAGGAGGGAAACTACAATGCAGGGGAAGGAGCTTCGTTGTGAGCACTGTCCTGGTATTTCATCATTAACTCTTCTCAAGCCAAGTATGCACCACCTCTGTGTATGGCTGGGTCAATCAAAAAAGACAAGCAGCATCAACAACTCACAGGACACTATGAACATTTTTACCATTATCTGCACCACCTTCCACTGATTTACTGAAGAAGAAACTGCAAAGTCTGGCCAATTTTGTACACCAGTAATCTTGAAAACATTGGAGTCAACAGCAGATACATAGTTTCCAAGACTGTACCTAGGAACAACCCTTCAATTTCAAGATTTACATCTCACTGAGGCACATCACATCATACCCAAACTACACCTAGCAGGAAATTGCTACTCTATTCATTTCCAGCTATCTATGTCATATTCAACAAATGTCTCCCTCCCACCTACATCTTCTACAAAACTGAGTACATTGTTATGAACAAACAACCAATGCCATATTATGGCAACAATCCAGTGCCACTATTATCCACTCTCTTGAAAACAATTGAAATACTCATCCTGACCAACTATCCACCATCTTCAACCCAAATCTCACTCACACCATACCCACAAATCACAAACTTGTGCAGTAAAAATAATTTTGGGTTTCAAAACTCAATCTACTAATCACATACCAGTATTACTTACAACGCCTATCATTCATCATTCACTTCCAAATATCAGCTTATATGCTGTTGTGCAATTAAAGTGCAAATAAACACTAAACCATATAGCACTGAGGTATAGAAAGCGTTCACCAAGAGTTTCCACAATTATGCCTCTTGTGCCTCACACACACACAAATGTAACAACTCTTCACAATACAAAGCATTCACCTTCACCTCTGCACAATATTGCCTGCCATACATTATCGCAAGCACCACTCACATTACAATTCCTTTATGCTATTTCCAGATTAGTCTCCTGCCATTTATACAACTCAGACATTAAATAGCTCTCTTTCTCTTTACACTATCGTCTAACACACTGCACGCCATTTCAGGGCAAATGTACTTGTTTCATTATACTGCGACATGGCCTGTTACAATTTCAAATCAAGCAAAAACATCTACCTGATCCAACGTGCTCCGCTACTCCACACAACACAATCTACCTCTTCCTATTTACACACATTATTGCTTACATTACGTTTTACTTGTGATTGTGGCTCAGCAATAGCCGAGCACTACGAAAAATACATTACAGACTCATTTAATGTTCCCCTCCACGGAAATCTTTAGTAAAAGGCGAAAGATTTATTCGATTTGAAGGGAAACCAGAGTGCCGATCAACGCACTCACTTCCATACTTATGGCTGCTTCTCTAGTACTTCTGCGCGAGAACGCGGAAAATTCTTTCCCTCTTGTCCACTTCTCTACCGTCAACAGACTTCCAGTGCTATGCAAGCACAAACCGCAAAACTAACTGCCAACGCTGAAATACGTGTCTGCCAAATGAGGTCGCTATTACTCTTTACATAACTATTTTCATCATTTCTGTCACCATCCAAGCTGCTTCATTACCTCACCTGCCGCCAGATGGCAGCACGCCTAATTCCTGTCGGCGACCCACCGTTTGACATACAACGTTCGGCACACAACTGCCCGCAGTGCTCTGCATCTAACACTAATCTCTCTCCTCCCCACCACACTCGTTCACTGAAAAAACTGACAACTAGATAGTTCTTTGTACGCGAAACTAGGCCACATCAGACGCAACGTGTATGTAGATGTGTAGTGCAAGGGAAATATCCCCTGCTCCCACACAACTAATACTAGCTGACAACAGAAACAAAATTTCTGTCGATAGTATTTGAACCAGTCTTATTCATTTGCGAATTTCATGCATTCCTTCTTGCTGGTAACAGTGCCTTGCAAATCACTCAATTCATGTTTTCTAGCCAAACGTGCTGCTCCTGATTGTTTCGTACATCATGCATTAGTGGTCATTATCAAGACTGTGTTGTGTGTCAGCTTTTTATGGTCATCAATTGCACTCTGCTTGTGCTGCTCACTCATTCTTGTAACTCAAAGTACGTCGTTGTCATCCAATCCTAGCACTTGCAGCAGGACAAATCAACTGGCTCGTCACCGTGCCACTCGGGAAACTTCCGCAAGGCTTTCATGACATGTCGCAATCAAAGTCCTTCCACAACATTTCTGCAACGCGGCGGGTCACGATACCGAAAGTATGACTTATGCTTCTGATCTATAACAAAACCACCACTCGGAAAGCGCTACTCCCTTCCCACATCCCTCAGAATGTGGTGAACGATCATCGATTACAACCAAGATGCAATGAATCTCGGTCGCATGCCTCACGCTCAGGGACAGTGCTACCACTCATCATCGTGGTTGCGTCTACTCCAGCTTTGAACTAGAGAGAGTTGAAGACATACTACAGAAATGATCCTGTGAAGTATGATCTTGCTTGCAAGCTATCACCGCTCGCTACTTATGCCACGAGACCGTCAACACGCCCTACGAGAATACGACACACTCTTCACATTCGCGATTTACTTATCGAAGAATTACTTAAGCTCGGACATTCTGCAAAGAACCTAGTTCTACTCCTATTTGGCCGCCATGATCTAACCTTTCCTCACTCAACTATTCTGTGCGCTACCAGTGCTTTTTGCATCCGAAATCAGAGACCATTGCCTCAGGCGAGACTGTATGTAAACACCGCTTGCAGCTCCGGCCGCTAGATGGGGGCCTGGGGCACATACAGTAGCATTCTATGGCGCAAGCAGACATGCCAAATAGTCACTGAAAGAGAAACACACAAGAGGGCAGTCATAGGACACTTGTGCTTTCTTTAAAACCGCCTCTCTCTTCGAAAATTTTCGCACCGCAATAGCGTATTCACCTCGCCCTAACAGTGCCAACTCTTGTCGATATTTGGCCACTTCCTCTTTCGTTTCACCTTGCGTCTTACTTGATACCCCGCCCAACAGCTGCTGATACACGCTACACGCAATTAATGTGTTTCTCTCTGTATCTCTTTTCGCCTACCACGAGTATTGCTTTTCCTCACATGGCAATTATGAAAACACCCACAGCTAAACAAACACTTCCATTCAGCATCACGTCCATACTATCAGTCATACACCAGTAATTTCACAGCTACTTGCTCCACTAATACATTTCTTAATGTTACTGTTAAACAGATGAAGAATCAAAGTATACAACAAGTCTCTATGAACATCACTGTCAGGACATTATACGCATACCATGCCCATCTTTATGCTTCAACTATGATGGCCCATGTGCTATGAATAAAGAAATTTCTCATCAAATATCAAATAATTTTACAACTATATAACTACTCCGACTAGCCCCTTACTAAAACTCTAGATGTTTAGCAATCCCGCCATCAATCTCAGAATAATCGCAAGCAGTGCTTTCATCCCATGAGCACTTCTTTGCAAACAAAACCACAAAACTACTTTTTATACTAGCTTCCTTGTCACAGTGAACAGGGAACTAATGCTAGTGCCCCAGTTTACTCAAAAACTTTTTCGCTTGCAACATATAAACAGCCAACTTGAACCTCTGGGATTTTCAAACACACACAGAAAACTTAATTCCACAGAAATTTAGGAGTAACAGTGGTTGCCTGACATTTTCATACATACTCAAATAGCTACTTCTATGCACTTCACACAATGTTCTCATCATGTTCCACCAGAGAACACAGTTATCACTATGAATGGATTCTGGTAAAAGAGCCTTCAAACCACAAACAGCCTGATCAAAGTGATTATCTCCACATCCTCTGCCAATATCATGTCACTCTATACCTGAGGAGGGAAACTACAATGCAGGGGAAGGAGCTTCGTTGTGAGCACTGTCCTGGTATTTCATCATTAACTCTTCTCAAGCCAAGTATGCACCACCTCTGTGTATGGCTGGGTCAATCAAAAAAGACAAGCAGCATCAACAACTCACAGGACACTATGAACATTTTTACCATTATCTGCACCACCTTCCACTGATTTACTGAAGAAGAAACTGCAAAGTCTGGCCAATTTTGTACACCAGTAATCTTGAAAACATTGGAGTCAACAGCAGATACATAGTTTCCAAGACTGTACCTAGGAACAACCCTTCAATTTCAAGATTTACATCTCACTGAGGCACATCACATCATACCCAAACTACACCTAGCAGGAATTTGCTACTCTATTCATTTCCAGCTATCTATGTCATATTCAACAAATGTCTCCCTCCCACCTACATCTTCTACAAAACTGAGTACATTGTTATGAACAAACAACCAATGCCATATTATGGCAACAATCCAGTGCCACTATTATCCACTCTCTTGAAAACAATTGAAATACTCATCCTGACCAACTATCCACCATCTTCAACCCAAATCTCACTCACACCATACCCACAAATCACAAACTTGTGCAGTAAAAATAATTTTGGGTTTCAAAACTCAATCTACTAATCACATACCAGTATTACTTACAACGCCTATCATTCATCATTCACTTCCAAATATCAGCTTATATGCTGTTGTGCAATTAAAGTGCAAATAAACACTAAACCATATAGCACTGAGGTATAGAAAGCGTTCACCAAGAGTTTCCACAATTATGCCTCTTGTGCCTCACACACACACAAATGTAACAACTCTTCACAATACAAAGCATTCACCTTCACCTCTGCACAATATTGCCTGCCATACATTATCGCAAGCACCACTCACATTACAATTCCTTTATGCTATTTCCAGATTAGTCTCCTGCCATTTATACAACTCAGACATTAAATAGCTCTCTTTCTCTTTACACTATCGTCTAACACACTGCACGCCATTTCAGGGCAAATGTACTTGTTTCATTATACTGCGACATGGCCTGTTACAATTTCAAATCAAGCAAAAACATCTACCTGATCCAACGTGCTCCGCTACTCCACACAACACAATCTACCTCTTCCTATTTACGCACATTATTGCTTACATTACGTTTTACTTGTGATTGTGGCTCAGCAATAGCCGAGCACTACGAAAAATACATTACAGACTCATTTAATGTTCCCCTCCACGGAAATCTTTAGTAAAAGGCGAAAGATTTATTCGATTTGAAGGGAAACCAGAGTGCCGATCAACGCACTCACTTCCATACTTATGGCTGCTTCTCTAGTACTTCTGCGCGAGAACGCGGAAAATTCTTTCCCTCTTGTCCACTTCTCTACCGTCAACAGACTTCCAGTGTTATGCAAGCACAAACCGCAAAACTAACTGCCAACGCTGAAATACGTGTCTGCCAAATGAGGTCGCTATTACTCTTTACATAACTATTTTCATCATTTCTGTCACCATCCAAGCTGCTTCATTACCTCACCTGCCGCCAGATGGCAGCACGCCTAATTCCTGTCGGCGACCCACCGTTTGACATACAACGTTCGGCACACAACTGCCCGCAGTGCTCTGCATCTAACACTAATCTCTCTCCTCCCCACCACACTCGTTCACTGAAAAAACTGACAACTAGATAGTTCTTTGTACGCGAAACTAGGCCACATCAGACGCAACGTGTATGTAGATGTGTAGTGCAAGGGAAATATCCCCTGCTCCCACACAACTAATACTAGCTGACAACAGAAACAAAATTTCTGTCGATAGTATTTGAACCAGTCTTATTCATTTGCGAATTTCATGCATTCCTTCTTGCTGGTAACAGTGCCTTGCAAATCACTCAATTCATGTTTTCTAGCCAAACGTCCTGCTCCTGATTGTTTCGTACATCATGCATTAGTGGTCATTATCAAGACTGTGTCGTGTGTCAGCTTTTTATGGTCATCAATTGCACTCTGCTTGTGCTGCTCACTCATTCTTGTAACTCAAAGTACGTCGTTGTCATCCAATCCTAGCACTTGCAGCAGGACAAATCAACTGGCTCGTCACCGTGCCACTCGGGAAACTTCCGCAAGGCTTTCATGACATGTCGCAATCAAAGTCCTTCCACAACATTTCTGCAACGCGGCGGGTCACGATACCGAAAGTATGACTTATGCTTCTGATCTATAACAAAACCACCACTCGGAAAGCGCTACTCCCTTCCCACATCCCTCAGAATGTGGTGAACGATCATCGATTACAACCAAGATGCAATGAATCTCGGTCGCATGCCTCACGCTCAGGGACAGTGCTACCACTCATCATCGTGGTTGCGTCTACTCCAGCTTTGAACTAGAGAGAGTTGAAGACATACTACAGAAATGATCCTGTGAAGTATGATCTTGCTTGCAAGCTATCACCGCTCGCTACTTATGCCACGAGACCGTCAACACGCCCTACGAGAATACGACACACTCTTCACATTCGCGATTTACTTATCGAAGAATTACTTAAGCTCGGACATTCTGCAAAGAACCTAGTTCTACTCCTATTTGGCCGCCATGATCTAACCTTTCCTCACTCAACTATTCTGTGCGCTACCAGTGCTTTTTGCATCCGAAATCAGAGACCATTGCCTCAGGCGAGACTGTATGTAAACACCGCTTGCAGCTCCGGCCGCTAGATGGGGGCCTGGGGCACATACAGTAGCATTCTATGGCGCAAGCAGACATGCCAAATAGTCACTGAAAGAGAAACACACAAGAGGGCAGTCATAGGACACTTGTGCTTTCTTTAAAACCGCCTCTCTCTTCGAAAATTTTCGCACCGCAATAGCGTATTCACCTCGCCCTAACAGTGCCAACTCTTGTCGATATTTGGCCACTTCCTCTTTCGTTTCACCTTGCGTCTTACTTGATACCCCGCCCAACAGCTGCTGATACACGCTACACGCAATTAATGTGTTTCTCTCTGTATCTCTTTTCGCCTACCACGAGTATTGCTTTTCCTCACATGGCAATTATGAAAACACCCACAGCTAAACAAACACTTCCATTCAGCATCACGTCCATACTATCAGTCATACACCAGTAATTTCACAGCTACTTGCTCCACTAATACATTTCTTAATGTTACTGTTAAACAGATGAAGAATCAAAGTATACAACAAGTCTCTATGAACATCACTGTCAGGACATTATACGCATACCATGCCCATCTTTATGCTTCAACTATGATGGCCCATGTGCTATGAATAAAGAAATTTCTCATCAAATATCAAATAATTTTACAACTATATAACTACTCCGACTAGCCCCTTACTAAAACTCTAGATGTTTAGCAATCCCGCCATCAATCTCAGAATAATCGCAAGCAGTGCTTTCATCCCATGAGCACTTCTTTGCAAACAAAACCACAAAACTACTTTTTATACTAGCTTCCTTGTCACAGTGAACAGGGAACTAATGCTAGTGCCCCAGTTTACTCAAAAACTTTTTCGCTTGCAACATATAAACAGCCAACTTGAACCTCTGGGATTTTCAAACACACACAGAAAACTTAATTCCACAGAAATTTAGGAGTAACAGTGGTTGCCTGACATTTTCATACATACTCAAATAGCTACTTCTATGCACTTCACACAATGTTCTCATCATGTTCCACCAGAGAACACAGTTATCACTATGAATGGATTCTGGTAAAAGAGCCTTCAAACCACAAACAGCCTGATCAAAGTGATTATCTCCACATCCTCTGCCAATATCATGTCACTCTATACCTGAGGAGGGAAACTACAATGCAGGGGAAGGAGCTTCGTTGTGAGCACTGTCCTGGTATTTCATCATTAACTCTTCTCAAGCCAAGTATGCACCACCTCTGTGTATGGCTGGGTCAATCAAAAAAGACAAGCAGCATCAACAACTCACAGGACACTATGAACATTTTTACCATTATCTGCACCACCTTCCACTGATTTACTGAAGAAGAAACTGCAAAGTCTGGCCAATTTTGTACACCAGTAATCTTGAAAACATTGGAGTCAACAGCAGATACATAGTTTCCAAGACTGTACCTAGGAACAACCCTTCAATTTCAAGATTTACATCTCACTGAGGCACATCACATCATACCCAAACTACACCTAGCAGGAATTTGCTACTCTATTCATTTCCAGCTATCTATGTCATATTCAACAAATGTCTCCCTCCCACCTACATCTTCTACAAAACTGAGTACATTGTTATGAACAAACAACCAATGCCATATTATGGCAACAATCCAGTGCCACATTATCCACTCTCTTGAAAACAATTGAAATACTCATCCTGACCAACTATCCACCATCTTCAACCCAAATCTCACTCACACCATACCCACAAATCACAAACTTGTGCAGTAAAAATAATTTTGGGTTTCAAAACTCAATCTACTAATCACATACCAGTATTACTTACAACGCCTATCATTCATCATTCACTTCCAAATATCAGCTTATATGCTGTTGTGCAATTAAAGTGCAAATAAACACTAAACCATATAGCACTGAGGTATAGAAAGCGTTCACCAAGAGTTTCCACAATTATGCCTCTTGTGCCTCACACACACACAAATGTAACAACTCTTCACAATACAAAGCATTCACCTTCACCTCTGCACAATATTGCCTGCCATACATTATCGCAAGCACCACTCACATTACAATTCCTTTATGCTATTTCCAGATTAGTCTCCTGCCATTTATACAACTCAGACATTAAATAGCTCTCTTTCTCTTTACACTATCGTCTAACACACTGCACGCCATTTCAGGGCAAATGTACTTGTTTCATTATACTGCGACATGGCCTGTTACAATTTCAAATCAAGCAAAAACATCTACCTGATCCAACGTGCTCCGCTACTCCACACAACACAATCTACCTCTTCCTATTTACGCACATTATTGCTTACATTACGTTTTACTTGTGATTGTGGCTCAGCAATAGCCGAGCACTACGAAAAATACATTACAGACTCATTTAATGTTCCCCTCCACGGAAATCTTTAGTAAAAGGCGAAAGATTTATTCGATTTGAAGGGAAACCAGAGTGCCGATCAACGCACTCACTTCCATACTTATGGCTGCTTCTCTAGTACTTCTGCGCGAGAACGCGGAAAATTCTTTCCCTCTTGTCCACTTCTCTACCGTCAACAGACTTCCAGTGTTATGCAAGCACAAACCGCAAAACTAACTGCCAACGCTGAAATACGTGTCTGCCAAATGAGGTCGCTATTACTCTTTACATAACTATTTTCATCATTTCTGTCACCATCCAAGCTGCTTCATTACCTCACCTGCCGCCAGATGGCAGCACGCCTAATTCCTGTCGGCGACCCACCGTTTGACATACAACGTTCGGCACACAACTGCCCGCAGTGCTCTGCATCTAACACTAATCTCTCTCCTCCCCACCACACTCGTTCACTGAAAAAACTGACAACTAGATAGTTCTTTGTACGCGAAACTAGGCCACATCAGACGCAACGTGTATGTAGATGTGTAGTGCAAGGGAAATATCCCCTGCTCCCACACAACTAATACTAGCTGACAACAGAAACAAAATTTCTGTCGATAGTATTTGAACCAGTCTTATTCATTTGCGAATTTCATGCATTCCTTCTTGCTGGTAACAGTGCCTTGCAAATCACTCAATTCATGTTTTCTAGCCAAACGTGCTGCTCCTGATTGTTTCGTACATCATGCATTAGTGGTCATTATCAAGACTGTGTTGTGTGTCAGCTTTTTATGGTCATCAATTGCACTCTGCTTGTGCTGCTCACTCATTCTTGTAACTCAAAGTACGTCGTTGTCATCCAATCCTAGCACTTGCAGCAGGACAAATCAACTGGCTCGTCACCGTGCCACTCGGGAAACTTCCGCAAGGCTTTCATGACATGTCGCAATCAAAGTCCTTCCACAACATTTCTGCAACGCGGCGGGTCACGATACCGAAAGTATGACTTATGCTTCTGATCTATAACAAAACCACCACTCGGAAAGCGCTACTCCCTTCCCACATCCCTCAGAATGTGGTGAACGATCATCGATTACAACCAAGATGCAATGAATCTCGGTCGCATGCCTCACGCTCAGGGACAGTGCTACCACTCATCATCGTGGTTGCGTCTACTCCAGCTTTGAACTAGAGAGAGTTGAAGACATACTACAGAAATGATCCTGTGAAGTATGATCTTGCTTGCAAGCTATCACCGCTCGCTACTTATGCCACGAGACCGTCAACACGCCCTACGAGAATACGACACACTCTTCACATTCGCGATTTACTTATCGAAGAATTACTTAAGCTCGGACATTCTGCAAAGAACCTAGTTCTACTCCTATTTGGCCGCCATGATCTAACCTTTCCTCACTCAACTATTCTGTGCGCTACCAGTGCTTTTTGCATCCGAAATCAGAGACCATTGCCTCAGGCGAGACTGTATGTAAACACCGCTTGCAGCTCCGGCCGCTAGATGGGGGCCTGGGGCACATACAGTAGCATTCTATGGCGCAAGCAGACATGCCAAATAGTCACTGAAAGAGAAACACACAAGAGGGCAGTCATAGGACACTTGTGCTTTCTTTAAAACCGCCTCTCTCTTCGAAAATTTTCGCACCGCAATAGCGTATTCACCTCGCCCTAACAGTGCCAACTCTTGTCGATATTTGGCCACTTCCTCTTTCGTTTCACCTTGCGTCTTACTTGATACCCCGCCCAACAGCTGCTGATACACGCTACACGCAATTAATGTGTTTCTCTCTGTATCTCTTTTCGCCTACCACGAGTATTGCTTTTCCTCACATGGCAATTATGAAAACACCCACAGCTAAACAAACACTTCCATTCAGCATCACGTCCATACTATCAGTCATACACCAGTAATTTCACAGCTACTTGCTCCACTAATACATTTCTTAATGTTACTGTTAAACAGATGAAGAATCAAAGTATACAACAAGTCTCTATGAACATCACTGTCAGGACATTATACGCATACCATGCCCATCTTTATGCTTCAACTATGATGGCCCATGTGCTATGAATAAAGAAATTTCTCATCAAATATCAAATAATTTTACAACTATATAACTACTCCGACTAGCCCCTTACTAAAACTCTAGATGTTTAGCAATCCCGCCATCAATCTCAGAATAATCGCAAGCAGTGCTTTCATCCCATGAGCACTTCTTTGCAAACAAAACCACAAAACTACTTTTTATACTAGCTTCCTTGTCACAGTGAACAGGGAACTAATGCTAGTGCCCCAGTTTACTCAAAAACTTTTTCGCTTGCAACATATAAACAGCCAACTTGAACCTCTGGGATTTTCAAACACACACAGAAAACTTAATTCCACAGAAATTTAGGAGTAACAGTGGTTGCCTGACATTTTCATACATACTCAAATAGCTACTTCTATGCACTTCACACAATGTTCTCATCATGTTCCACCAGAGAACACAGTTATCACTATGAATGGATTCTGGTAAAAGAGCCTTCAAACGACAAACAGCCTGATCAAAGTGATTATCTCCACATCCTCTGCCAATATCATGTCACTCTATACCTGAGGAGGGAAACTACAATGCAGGGGAAGGAGCTTCGTTGTGAGCACTGTCCTGGTATTTCATCATTAACTCTTCTCAAGCCAAGTATGCACCACCTCTGTGTATGGCTGGGTCAATCAAAAAAGACAAGCAGCATCAACAACTCACAGGACACTATGAACATTTTTACCATTATCTGCACCACCTTCCACTGATTTACTGAAGAAGAAACTGCAAAGTCTGGCCAATTTTGTACACCAGTAATCTTGAAAACATTGGAGTCAACAGCAGATACATAGTTTCCAAGACTGTACCTAGGAACAACCCTTCAATTTCAAGATTTACATCTCACTGAGGCACATCACATCATACCCAAACTACACCTAGCAGGAAATTGCTACTCTATTCATTTCCAGCTATCTATGTCATATTCAACAAATGTCTCCCTCCCACCTACATCTTCTACAAAACTGAGTACATTGTTATGAACAAACAACCAATGCCATATTATGGCAACAATCCAGTGCCACTATTATCCACTCTCTTGAAAACAATTGAAATACTCATCCTGACCAACTATCCACCATCTTCAACCCAAATCTCACTCACACCATACCCACAAATCACAAACTTGTGCAGTAAAAATAATTTTGGGTTTCAAAACTCAATCTACTAATCACATACCAGTATTACTTACAACGCCTATCATTCATCATTCACTTCCAAATATCAGCTTATATGCTGTTGTGCAATTAAAGTGCAAATAAACACTAAACCATATAGCACTGAGGTATAGAAAGCGTTCACCAAGAGTTTCCACAATTATGCCTCTTGTGCCTCACACACACACAAATGTAACAACTCTTCACAATACAAAGCATTCACCTTCACCTCTGCACAATATTGCCTGCCATACATTATCGCAAGCACCACTCACATTACAATTCCTTTATGCTATTTCCAGATTAGTCTCCTGCCATTTATACAACTCAGACATTAAATAGCTCTCTTTCTCTTTACACTATCGTCTAACACACTGCACGCCATTTCAGGGCAAATGTACTTGTTTCATTATACTGCGACATGGCCTGTTACAATTTCAAATCAAGCAAAAACATCTACCTGATCCAACGTGCTCCGCTACTCCACACAACACAATCTACCTCTTCCTATTTACGCACATTATTGCTTACATTACGTTTTACTTGTGATTGTGGCTCAGCAATAGCCGAGCACTACGAAAAATACATTACAGACTCATTTAATGTTCCCCTCCACGGAAATCTTTAGTAAAAGGCGAAAGATTTATTCGATTTGAAGGGAAACCAGAGTGCCGATCAACGCACTCACTTCCATACTTATGGCTGCTTCTCTAGTACTTCTGCGCGAGAACGCGGAAAATTCTTTCCCTCTTGTCCACTTCTCTACCGTCAACAGACTTCCAGTGCTATGCAAGCACAAACCGCAAAACTAACTGCCAACGCTGAAATACGTGTCTGCCAAATGAGGTCGCTATTACTCTTTACATAACTATTTTCATCATTTCTGTCACCATCCAAGCTGCTTCATTACCTCACCTGCCGCCAGATGGCAGCACGCCTAATTCCTGTCGGCGACCCACCGTTTGACATACAACGTTCGGCACACAACTGCCCGCAGTGCTCTGCATCTAACACTAATCTCTCTCCTCCCCACCACACTCGTTCACTGAAAAAACTGACAACTAGATAGTTCTTTGTACGCGAAACTAGGCCACATCAGACGCAACGTGTATGTAGATGTGTAGTGCAAGGGAAATATCCCCTGCTCCCACACAACTAATACTAGCTGACAACAGAAACAAAATTTCTGTCGATAGTATTTGAACCAGTCTTATTCATTTGCGAATTTCATGCATTCCTTCTTGCTGGTAACAGTGCCTTGCAAATCACTCAATTCATGTTTTCTAGCCAAACGTGCTGCTCCTGATTGTTTCGTACATCATGCATTAGTGGTCATTATCAAGACTGTGTTGTGTGTCAGCTTTTTATGGTCATCAATTGCACTCTGCTTGTGCTGCTCACTCATTCTTGTAACTCAAAGTACGTCGTTGTCATCCAATCCTAGCACTTGCAGCAGGACAAATCAACTGGCTCGTCACCGTGCCACTCGGGAAACTTCCGCAAGGCTTTCATGACATGTCGCAATCAAAGTCCTTCCACAACATTTCTGCAACGCGGCGGGTCACGATACCGAAAGTATGACTTATGCTTCTGATCTATAATAAAACCACCACTCGGAAAGCGCTACTCCCTTCCCACATCCCTCAGAATGTGGTGAACGATCATCGATTACAACCAAGATGCAATGAATCTCGGTCGCATGCCTCACGCTCAGGGACAGTGCTCCCACTCATCATCGTGGTTGCGTCTACTCCAGCTTTGAACTAGAGAGAGTTGAAGACATACTACAGAAATGATCCTGTGAAGTATGATCTTGCTTGCAAGCTATCACCGCTCGCTACTTATGCCACGAGACCGTCAACACGCCCTACGAGAATACGACACACTCTTCACATTCGCGATTTACTTATCGAAGAATTACTTAAGCTCGGACATTCTGCAAAGAACCTAGTTCTACTCCTATTTGGCCGCCATGATCTAACCTTTCCTCACTCAACTATTCTGTGCGCTACCAGTGCTTTTTGCATCCGAAATCAGAGACCATTGCCTCAGGCGAGACTGTATGTAAACACCGCTTGCAGCTCCGGCCGCTAGATGGGGGCCTGGGGCACATACAGTAGCATTCTATGGCGCAAGCAGACATGCCAAATAGTCACTGAAAGAGAAACACACAAGAGGGCAGTCATAGGACACTTGTGCTTTCTTTAAAACCGCCTCTCTCTTCGAAAATTTTCGCACCGCAATAGCGTATTCACCTCGCCCTAACAGTGCCAACTCTTGTCGATATTTGGCCACTTCCTCTTTCGTTTCACCTTGCGTCTTACTTGATACCTCGCCCAACAGCTGCTGATACACGCTACACGCAATTAATGTGTTTCTCTCTGTATCTCTTTTCGCCTACCACGAGTATTGCTTTTCCTCACATGGCAATTATGAAAACACCCACAGCTAAACAAACACTTCCATTCAGCATCACGTCCATACTATCAGTCATACACCAGTAATTTCACAGCTACTTGCTCCACTAATACATTTCTTAATGTTACTGTTAAACAGATGAAGAATCAAAGTATACAACAAGTCTCTATGAACATCACTGTCAGGACATTATACGCATACCATGCCCATCTTTATGCTTCAACTATGATGGCCCATGTGCTATGAATAAAGAAATTTCTCATCAAATATCAAATAATTTTACAACTATATAACTACTCCGACTAGCCCCTTACTAAAACTCTAGATGTTTAGCAATCCCGCCATCAATCTCAGAATAATCGCAAGCACTGCTTTCATCCCATGAGCACTTCTTTGCAAACAAAACCACAAAACTACTTTTTATACTAGCTTCCTTGTCACAGTGAACAGGGAACTAATGCTAGTGCCCCAGTTTACTCAAAAACTTTTTCGCTTGCAACATATAAACAGCCAACTTGAACCTCTGGGATTTTCAAACACACACAGAAAACTTAATTCCACAGAAATTTAGGAGTAACAGTGGTTGCCTGACATTTTCATACATACTCAAATAGCTACTTCTATGCACTTCACACAATGTTCTCATCATGTTCCACCAGAGAACACAGTTATCACTATGAATGGATTCTGGTAAAAGAGCCTTCAAACCACAAACAGCCTGATCAAAGTGATTATCTCCACATCCTCTGCCAATATCATGTCACTCTATACCTGAGGAGGGAAACTACAATGCAGGGGAAGGAGCTTCGTTGTGAGCACTGTCCTGGTATTTCATCATTAACTCTTCTCAAGCCAAGTATGCACCACCTCTGTGTATGGCTGGGTCAATCAAAAAAGACAAGCAGCATCAACAACTCACAGGACACTATGAACATTTTTTCCATTATTTGCACCACCTTCCACTGATTTACTGAAGAAGAAACTGCAAAGTCTGGCCAATTTTGTACACCAGTAATCTTGAAAACATTGGAGTCAACAGCAGATACATAGTTTCCAAGACTGTACCTAGGAACAACCCTTCAATTTCAAGATTTACATCTCACTGAGGCACATCACATCATACCCAAACTACACCTAGCAGGAAATTGCTACTCTATTCATTTCCAGCTATCTATGTCATATTCAACAAATGTCTCCCTCCCACCTACATCTTCTACAAAACTGAGTACATTGTTATGAACAAACAACCAATGCCATATTATGGCAACAATCCAGTGCCACTATTATCCACTCTCTTGAAAACAATTGAAATACTCATCCTGACCAACTATCCACCATCTTCAACCCAAATCTCACTCACACCATACCCACAAATCACAAACTTGTGCAGTAAAAATAATTTTGGGTTTCAAAACTCAATCTACTAATCACATACCAGTATTACTTACAACGCCTATCATTCATCATTCACTTCCAAATATCAGCTTATATGCTGTTGTGCAATTAAAGTGCAAATAAACACTAAACCATATAGCACTGAGGTATAGAAAGCGTTCACCAAGAGTTTCCACAATTATGCCTCTTGTGCCTCACACACACACAAATGTAACAACTCTTCACAATACAAAGCATTCACCTTCACCTCTGCACAATATTGCCTGCCATACATTATCGCAAGCACCACTCACATTACAATTCCTTTATGCTATTTCCAGATTAGTCTCCTGCCATTTATACAACTCAGACATTAAATAGCTCTCTTTCTCTTTACACTATCGTCTAACACACTGCACGCCATTTCAGGGCAAATGTACTTGTTTCATTATACTGCGACATGGCCTGTTACAATTTCAAATCAAGCAAAAACATCTACCTGATCCAACGTGCTCCGCTACTCCACACAACACAATCTACCTCTTCCTATTTACGCACATTATTGCTTACATTACGTTTTACTTGTGATTGTGGCTCAGCAATAGCCGAGCACTACGAAAAATACATTACAGACTCATTTAATGTTCCCCTCCACGGAAATCTTTACTAAAAGGCGAAAGATTTATTCGATTTGAAGGGAAACCAGAGTGCCGATCAACGCACTCACTTCCATACTTATGGCTGCTTCTCTAGTACTTCTGCGCGAGAACGCGGAAAATTCTTTCCCTCTTGTCCACTTCTCTACCGTAAAACAGACTTCCAGTGCTATGCAAGCACAAACCGCAAAACTAACTGCCAACGCTGAAATACGTGTCTGCCAAATGAGGTCGCTATTACTCTTTACATAACTATTTTCATCATTTCTGTCACCATCCAAGCTGCTTCATTACCTCACCTGCCGCCAGATGGCAGCACGCCTAATTCCTGTCGGCGACCCACCGTTTGACATACAACGTTCGGCACACAACTGCCCGCAGTGCTCTGCATCTAACACTAATCTCTCTCCTCCCCACCACACTCGTTCACTGAAAAAACTGACAACTAGATAGTTCTTTGTACGCGAAACTAGGCCACATCAGACGCAACGTGTATGTAGATGTGTAGTGCAAGGGAAATATCCCCTGCTCCCACACAACTAATACTAGCTGACAACAGAAACAAAATTTCTGTCGATAGTATTTGAACCAGTCTTATTCATTTGCGAATTTCATGCATTCCTTCTTGCTGGTAACAGTGCCTTGCAAATCACTCAATTCATGTTTTCTAGCCAAACGTGCTGCTCCTGATTGTTTCGTACATCATGCATTAGTGGTCATTATCAAGACTGTGTTGTGTGTCAGCTTTTTATGGTCATCAATTGCACTCTGCTTGTGCTGCTCACTCATTCTTGTAACTCAAAGTACGTCGTTGTCATCCAATCCTAGCACTTGCAGCAGGACAAATCAACTGGCTCGTCACCGTGCCACTCGGGAAACTTCCGCAAGGCTTTCATGACATGTCGCAATCAAAGTCCTTCCACAACATTTCTGCAACGCGGCGGGTCACGATACCGAAAGTATGACTTATGCTTCTGATCTATAATAAAACCACCACTCGGAAAGCGCTACTCCCTTCCCACATCCCTCAGAATGTGGTGAACGATCATCGATTACAACCAAGATGCAATGAATCTCGGTCGCATGCCTCACGCTCAGGGACAGTGCTCCCACTCATCATCGTGGTTGCGTCTACTCCAGCTTTGAACTAGAGAGAGTTGAAGACATACTACAGAAATGATCCTGTGAAGTATGATCTTGCTTGCAAGCTATCACCGCTCGCTACTTATGCCACGAGACCGTCAACACGCCCTACGAGAATACGACACACTCTTCACATTCGCGATTTACTTATCGAAGAATTACTTAAGCTCGGACATTCTGCAAAGAACCTAGTTCTACTCCTATTTGGCCGCCATGATCTAACCTTTCCTCACTCAACTATTCTGTGCGCTACCAGTGCTTTTTGCATCCGAAATCAGAGACCATTGCCTCAGGCGAGACTGTATGTAAACACCGCTTGCAGCTCCGGCCGCTAGATGGGGGCCTGGGGCACATACAGTAGCATTCTATGGCGCAAGCAGACATGCCAAATAGTCACTGAAAGAGAAACACACAAGAGGGCAGTCATAGGACACTTGTGCTTTCTTTAAAACCGCCTCTCTCTTCGAAAATTTTCGCACCGCAATAGCGTATTCACCTCGCCCTAACAGTGCCAACTCTTGTCGATATTTGGCCACTTCCTCTTTCGTTTCACCTTGCGTCTTACTTGATACCCCGCCCAACAGCTGCTGATACACGCTACACGCAATTAATGTGTTTCTCTCTGTATCTCTTTTCGCCTACCACGAGTATTGCTTTTCCTCACATGGCAATTATGAAAACACCCACAGCTAAACAAACACTTCCATTCAGCATCACGTCCATACTATCAGTCATACACCAGTAATTTCACAGCTACTTGCTCCACTAATACATTTCTTAATGTTACTGTTAAACAGATGAAGAATCAAAGTATACAACAAGTCTCTATGAACATCACTGTCAGGACATTATACGCATACCATGCCCATCTTTATGCTTCAACTATGATGGCCCATGTGCTATGAATAAAGAAATTTCTCATCAAATATCAAATAATTTTACAACTATATAACTACTCCGACTAGCCCCTTACTAAAACTCTAGATGTTTAGCAATCCCGCCATCAATCTCAGAATAATCGCAAGCAGTGCTTTCATCCCATGAGCACTTCTTTGCAAACAAAACCACAAAACTACTTTTTATACTAGCTTCCTTGTCACAGTGAACAGGGAACTAATGCTAGTGCCCCAGTTTACTCAAAAACTTTTTCGCTTGCAACATATAAACAGCCAACTTGAACCTCTGGGATTTTCAAACACACACAGAAAACTTAATTCCACAGAAATTTAGGAGTAACAGTGGTTGCCTGACATTTTCATACATACTCAAATAGCTACTTCTATGCACTTCACACAATGTTCTCATCATGTTCCACCAGAGAACACAGTTATCACTATGAATGGATTCTGGTAAAAGAGCCTTCAAACCACAAACAGCCTGATCAAAGTGATTATCTCCACATCCTCTGCCAATATCATGTCACTCTATACCTGAGGAGGGAAACTACAATGCAGGGGAAGGAGCTTCGTTGTGAGCACTGTCCTGGTATTTCATCATTAACTCTTCTCAAGCCAAGTATGCACCACCTCTGTGTATGGCTGGGTCAATCAAAAAAGACAAGCAGCATCAACAACTCACAGGACACTATGAACATTTTTTCCATTATCTGCACCACCTTCCACTGATTTACTGAAGAAGAAACTGCAAAGTCTGGCCAATTTTGTACACCAGTAATCTTGAAAACATTGGAGTCAACAGCAGATACATAGTTTCCAAGACTGTACCTAGGAACAACCCTTCAATTTCAAGATTTACATCTCACTGAGGCACATCACATCATACCCAAACTACACCTAGCAGGAAATTGCTACTCTATTCATTTCCAGCTATCTATGTCATATTCAACAAATGTCTCCCTCCCACCTACATCTTCTACAAAACTGAGTACATTGTTATGAACAAACAACCAATGCCATATTATGGCAACAATCCAGTGCCACTATTATCCACTCTCTTGAAAACAATTGAAATACTCATCCTGACCAACTATCCACCATCTTCAACCCAAATCTCACTCACACCATACCCACAAATCACAAACTTGTGCAGTAAAAATAATTTTGGGTTTCAAAACTCAATCTACTAATCACATACCAGTATTACTTACAACGCCTATCATTCATCATTCACTTCCAAATATCAGCTTATATGCTGTTGTGCAATTAAAGTGCAAATAAACACTAAACCATATAGCACTGAGGTATAGAAAGCGTTCACCAAGAGTTTCCACAATTATGCCTCTTGTGCCTCACACACACACAAATGTAACAACTCTTCACAATACAAAGCATTCACCTTCACCTCTGCACAATATTGCCTGCCATACATTATCGCAAGCACCACTCACATTACAATTCCTTTATGCTATTTCCAGATTAGTCTCCTGCCATTTATACAACTCAGACATTAAATAGCTCTCTTTCTCTTTACACTATCGTCTAACACACTGCACGCCATTTCAGGGCAAATGTACTTGTTTCATTATACTGCGACATGGCCTGTTACAATTTCAAATCAAGCAAAAACATCTACCTGATCCAACGTGCTCCGCTACTCCACACAACACAATCTACCTCTTCCTATTTACACACATTATTGCTTACATTACGTTTTACTTGTGATTGTGGCTCAGCAATAGCCGAGCACTACGAAAAATACATTACAGACTCATTTAATGTTCCCCTCCACGGAAATCTTTAGTAAAAGGCGAAAGATTTATTCGATTTGAAGGGAAACCAGAGTGCCGATCAACGCACTCACTTCCATACTTATGGCTGCTTCTCTAGTACTTCTGCGCGAGAACGCGGAAAATTCTTTCCCTCTTGTCCACTTCTCTACCGTAAAACAGACTTCCAGTGCTATGCAAGCACAAACCGCAAAACTAACTGCCAACGCTGAAATACGTGTCTGCCAAATGAGGTCGCTATTACTCTTTACATAACTATTTTCATCATTTCTGTCACCATCCAAGCTGCTTCATTACCTCACCTGCCGCCAGATGGCAGCACGCCTAATTCCTGTCGGCGACCCACCGTTTGACATACAACGTTCGGCACACAACTGCCCGCAGTGCTCTGCATCTAACACTAATCTCTCTCCTCCCCACCACACTCGTTCACTGAAAAAACTGACAACTAGATAGTTCTTTGTACGCGAAACTAGGCCACATCAGACGCAACGTGTATGTAGATGTGTAGTGCAAGGGAAATATCCCCTGCTCCCACACAACTAATACTAGCTGACAACAGAAACAAAATTTCTGTCGATAGTATTTGAACCAGTCTTATTCATTTGCGAATTTCATGCATTCCTTCTTGCTGGTAACAGTGCCTTGCAAATCACTCAATTCATGTTTTCTAGCCAAACGTGCTGCTCCTGATTGTTTCGTACATCATGCATTAGTGGTCATTATCAAGACTGTGTTGTGTGTCAGCTTTTTATGGTCATCAATTGCACTCTGCTTGTGCTGCTCACTCATTCTTGTAACTCAAAGTACGTCGTTGTCATCCAATCCTAGCACTTGCAGCAGGACAAATCAACTGGCTCGTCACCGTGCCACTCGGGAAACTTCCGCAAGGCTTTCATGACATGTCGCAATCAAAGTCCTTCCACAACATTTCTGCAACGCGGCGGGTCACGATACCGAAAGTATGACTTATGCTTCTGATCTATAATAAAACCACCACTCGGAAAGCGCTACTCCCTTCCCACATCCCTCAGAATGTGGTGAACGATCATCGATTACAACCAAGATGCAATGAATCTCGGTCGCATGCCTCACGCTCAGGGACAGTGCTCCCACTCATCATCGTGGTTGCGTCTACTCCAGCTTTGAACTAGAGAGAGTTGAAGACATACTACAGAAATGATCCTGTGAAGTATGATCTTGCTTGCAAGCTATCACCGCTCGCTACTTATGCCACGAGACCGTCAACACGCCCTACGAGAATACGACACACTCTTCACATTCGCGATTTACTTATCGAAGAATTACTTAAGCTCGGACATTCTGCAAAGAACCTAGTTCTACTCCTATTTGGCCGCCATGATCTAACCTTTCCTCACTCAACTATTCTGTGCGCTACCAGTGCTTTTTGCATCCGAAATCAGAGACCATTGCCTCAGGCGAGACTGTATGTAAACACCGCTTGCAGCTCCGGCCGCTAGATGGGGGCCTGGGGCACATACAGTAGCATTCTATGGCGCAAGCAGACATGCCAAATAGTCACTGAAAGAGAAACACACAAGAGGGCAGTCATAGGACACTTGTGCTTTCTTTAAAACCGCCTCTCTCTTCGAAAATTTTCGCACCGCAATAGCGTATTCACCTCGCCCTAACAGTGCCAACTCTTGTCGATATTTGGCCACTTCCTCTTTCGTTTCACCTTGCGTCTTACTTGATACCCCGCCCAACAGCTGCTGATACACGCTACACGCAATTAATGTGTTTCTCTCTGTATCTCTTTTCGCCTACCACGAGTATTGCTTTTCCTCACATGGCAATTATGAAAACACCCACAGCTAAACAAACACTTCCATTCAGCATCACGTCCATACTATCAGTCATACACCAGTAATTTCACAGCTACTTGCTCCACTAATACATTTCTTAATGTTACTGTTAAACAGATGAAGAATCAAAGTATACAACAAGTCTCTATGAACATCACTGTCAGGACATTATACGCATACCATGCCCATCTTTATGCTTCAACTATGATGGCCCATGTGCTATGAATAAAGAAATTTCTCATCAAATATCAAATAATTTTACAACTATATAACTACTCCGACTAGCCCCTTACTAAAACTCTAGATGTTTAGCAATCCCGCCATCAATCTCAGAATAATCGCAAGCAGTGCTTTCATCCCATGAGCACTTCTTTGCAAACAAAACCACAAAACTACTTTTTATACTAGCTTCCTTGTCACAGTGAACAGGGAACTAATGCTAGTGCCCCAGTTTACTCAAAAACTTTTTCGCTTGCAACATATAAACAGCCAACTTGAACCTCTGGGATTTTCAAACACACACAGAAAACTTAATTCCACAGAAATTTAGGAGTAACAGTGGTTGCCTGACATTTTCATACATACTCAAATAGCTACTTCTATGCACTTCACACAATGTTCTCATCATGTTCCACCAGAGAACACAGTTATCACTATGAATGGATTCTGGTAAAAGAGCCTTCAAACCACAAACAGCCTGATCAAAGTGATTATCTCCACATCCTCTGCCAATATCATGTCACTCTATACCTGAGGAGGGAAACTACAATGCAGGGGAAGGAGCTTCGTTGTGAGCACTGTCCTGGTATTTCATCATTAACTCTTCTCAAGCCAAGTATGCACCACCTCTGTGTATGGCTGGGTCAATCAAAAAAGACAAGCAGCATCAACAACTCACAGGACACTATGAACATTTTTACCATTATCTGCACCACCTTCCACTGATTTACTGAAGAAGAAACTGCAAAGTCTGGCCAATTTTGTACACCAGTAATCTTGAAAACATTGGAGTCAACAGCAGATACATAGTTTCCAAGACTGTACCTAGGAACAACCCTTCAATTTCAAGATTTACATCTCACTGAGGCACATCACATCATACCCAAACTACACCTAGCAGGAAATTGCTACTCTATTCATTTCCAGCTATCTATGTCATATTCAACAAATGTCTCCCTCCCACCTACATCTTCTACAAAACTGAGTACATTGTTATGAACAAACAACCAATGCCATATTATGGCAACAATCCAGTGCCACTATTATCCACTCTCTTGAAAACAATTGAAATACTCATCCTGACCAACTATCCACCATCTTCAACCCAAATCTCACTCACACCATACCCACAAATCACAAACTTGTGCAGTAAAAATAATTTTGGGTTTCAAAACTCAATCTACTAATCACATACCAGTATTACTTACAACGCCTATCATTCATCATTCACTTCCAAATATCAGCTTATATGCTGTTGTGCAATTAAAGTGCAAATAAACACTAAACCATATAGCACTGAGGTATAGAAAGCGTTCACCAAGAGTTTCCACAATTATGCCTCTTGTGCCTCACACACACACAAATGTAACAACTCTTCACAATACAAAGCATTCACCTTCACCTCTGCACAATATTGCCTGCCATACATTATCGCAAGCACCACTCACATTACAATTCCTTTATGCTATTTCCAGATTAGTCTCCTGCCATTTATACAACTCAGACATTAAATAGCTCTCTTTCTCTTTACACTATCGTCTAACACACTGCACGCCATTTCAGGGCAAATGTACTTGTTTCATTATACTGCGACATGGCCTGTTACAATTTCAAATCAAGCAAAAACATCTACCTGATCCAACGTGCTCCGCTACTCCACACAACACAATCTACCTCTTCCTATTTACGCACATTATTGCTTACATTACGTTTTACTTGTGATTGTGGCTCAGCAATAGCCGAGCACTACGAAAAATACATTACAGACTCATTTAATGTTCCCCTCCACGGAAATCTTTAGTAAAAGGCGAAAGATTTATTCGATTTGAAGGGAAACCAGAGTGCCAATCAACGCACTCACTTCCATACTTATGGCTGCTTCTCTAGTACTTCTGCGCGAGAACGCGGAAAATTCTTTCCCTCTTGTCCACTTCTCTACCGTCAACAGACTTCCAGTGTTATGCAAGCACAAACCGCAAAACTAACTGCCAACGCTGAAATACGTGTCTGCCAAATGAGGTCGCTATTACTCTTTACATAACTATTTTCATCATTTCTGTCACCATCCAAGCTGCTTCATTACCTCACCTGCCGCCAGATGGCAGCACGCCTAATTCCTGTCGGCGACCCACCGTTTGACATACAACGTTCGGCACACAACTGCCCGCAGTGCTCTGCATCTAACACTAATCTCTCTCCTCCCCACCACACTCGTTCACTGAAAAAACTGACAACTAGATAGTTCTTTGTACGCGAAACTAGGCCACATCAGACGCAACGTGTATGTAGATGTGTAGTGCAAGGGAAATATCCCCTGCTCCCACACAACTAATACTAGCTGACAACAGAAACAAAATTTCTGTCGATAGTATTTGAACCAGTCTTATTCATTTGCGAATTTCATGCATTCCTTCTTGCTGGTAACAGTGCCTTGCAAATCACTCAATTCATGTTTTCTAGCCAAACGTGCTGCTCCTGATTGTTTCGTACATCATGCATTAGTGGTCATTATCAAGACTGTGTTGTGTGTCAGCTTTTTATGGTCATCAATTGCACTCTGCTTGTGCTGCTCACTCATTCTTGTAACTCAAAGTACGTCGTTGTCATCCAATCCTAGCACTTGCAGCAGGACAAATCAACTGGCTCGTCACCGTGCCACTCGGGAAACTTCCGCAAGGCTTTCATGACATGTCGCAATCAAAGTCCTTCCACAACATTTCTGCAACGCGGCGGGTCACGATACCGAAAGTATGACTTATGCTTCTGATCTATAACAAAACCACCACTCGGAAAGCGCTACTCCCTTCCCACATCCCTCAGAATGTGGTGAACGATCATCGATTACAACCAAGATGCAATGAATCTCGGTCGCATGCCTCACGCTCAGGGACAGTGCTACCACTCATCATCGTGGTTGCGTCTACTCCAGCTTTGAACTAGAGAGAGTTGAAGACATACTACAGAAATGATCCTGTGAAGTATGATCTTGCTTGCAAGCTATCACCGCTCGCTACTTATGCCACGAGACCGTCAACACGCCCTACGAGAATACGACACACTCTTCACATTCGCGATTTACTTATCGAAGAATTACTTAAGCTCGGACATTCTGCAAAGAACCTAGTTCTACTCCTATTTGGCCGCCATGATCTAACCTTTCCTCACTCAACTATTCTGTGCGCTACCAGTGCTTTTTGCATCCGAAATCAGAGACCATTGCCTCAGGCGAGACTGTATGTAAACACCGCTTGCAGCTCCGGCCGCTAGATGGGGGCCTGGGGCACATACAGTAGCATTCTATGGCGCAAGCAGACATGCCAAATAGTCACTGAAAGAGAAACACACAAGAGGGCAGTCATAGGACACTTGTGCTTTCTTTAAAACCGCCTCTCTCTTCGAAAATTTTCGCACCGCAATAGCGTATTCACCTCGCCCTAACAGTGCCAACTCTTGTCGATATTTGGCCACTTCCTCTTTCGTTTCACCTTGCGTCTTACTTGATACCCCGCCCAACAGCTGCTGATACACGCTACACGCAATTAATGTGTTTCTCTCTGTATCTCTTTTCGCCTACCACGAGTATTGCTTTTCCTCACATGGCAATTATGAAAACACCCACAGCTAAACAAACACTTCCATTCAGCATCACGTCCATACTATCAGTCATACACCAGTAATTTCACAGCTACTTGCTCCACTAATACATTTCTTAATGTTACTGTTAAACAGATGAAGAATCAAAGTATACAACAAGTCTCTATGAACATCACTGTCAGGACATTATACGCATACCATGCCCATCTTTATGCTTCAACTATGATGGCCCATGTGCTATGAATAAAGAAATTTCTCATCAAATATCAAATAATTTTACAACTATATAACTACTCCGACTAGCCCCTTACTAAAACTCTAGATGTTTAGCAATCCCGCCATCAATCTCAGAATAATCGCAAGCAGTGCTTTCATCCCATGAGCACTTCTTTGCAAACAAAACCACAAAACTACTTTTTATACTAGCTTCCTTGTCACAGTGAACAGGGAACTAATGCTAGTGCCCCAGTTTACTCAAAAACTTTTTCGCTTGCAACATATAAACAGCCAACTTGAACCTCTGGGATTTTCAAACACACACAGAAAACTTAATTCCACAGAAATTTAGGAGTAACAGTGGTTGCCTGACATTTTCATACATACTCAAATAGCTACTTCTATGCACTTCACACAATGTTCTCATCATGTTCCACCAGAGAACACAGTTATCACTATGAATGGATTCTGGTAAAAGAGCCTTCAAACCACAAACAGCCTGATCAAAGTGATTATCTCCACATCCTCTGCCAATATCATGTCACTCTATACCTGAGGAGGGAAACTACAATGCAGGGGAAGGAGCTTCGTTGTGAGCACTGTCCTGGTATTTCATCATTAACTCTTCTCAAGCCAAGTATGCACCACCTCTGTGTATGGCTGGGTCAATCAAAAAAGACAAGCAGCATCAACAACTCACAGGACACTATGAACATTTTTACCATTATCTGCACCACCTTCCACTGATTTACTGAAGAAGAAACTGCAAAGTCTGGCCAATTTTGTACACCAGTAATCTTGAAAACATTGGAGTCAACAGCAGATACATAGTTTCCAAGACTGTACCTAGGAACAACCCTTCAATTTCAAGATTTA
Organism: Schistocerca gregaria; assembly: GCF_023897955.1. Taxonomy (NCBI): domain Eukaryota; kingdom Metazoa; phylum Arthropoda; class Insecta; order Orthoptera; family Acrididae; genus Schistocerca; species Schistocerca gregaria. The sequence continues at coordinate 679,907,019 of NC_064922.1, forward strand.
CATCTCACTGAGGCACATCACATCATACCCAAACTACACCTAGCAGGAAATTGCTACTCTATTCATTTCCAGCTATCTATGTCATATTCAACAAATGTCTCCCTCCCACCTACATCTTCTACAAAACTGAGTACATTGTTATGAACAAACAACCAATGCCATATTATGGCAACAATCCAGTGCCACTATTATCCACTCTCTTGAAAACAATTGAAATACTCATCCTGACCAACTATCCACCATCTTCAACCCAAATCTCACTCACACCATACCCACAAATCACAAACTTGTGCAGTAAAAATAATTTTGGGTTTCAAAACTCAATCTACTAATCACATACCAGTATTACTTACAACGCCTATCATTCATCATTCACTTCCAAATATCAGCTTATATGCTGTTGTGCAATTAAAGTGCAAATAAACACTAAACCATATAGCACTGAGGTATAGAAAGCGTTCACCAAGAGTTTCCACAATTATGCCTCTTGTGCCTCACACACACACAAATGTAACAACTCTTCACAATACAAAGCATTCACCTTCACCTCTGCACAATATTGCCTGCCATACATTATCGCAAGCACCACTCACATTACAATTCCTTTATGCTATTTCCAGATTAGTCTCCTGCCATTTATACAACTCAGACATTAAATAGCTCTCTTTCTCTTTACACTATCGTCTAACACACTGCACGCCATTTCAGGGCAAATGTACTTGTTTCATTATACTGCGACATGGCCTGTTACAATTTCAAATCAAGCAAAAACATCTACCTGATCCAACGTGCTCCGCTACTCCACACAACACAATCTACCTCTTCCTATTTACACACATTATTGCTTACATTACGTTTTACTTGTGATTGTGGCTCAGCAATAGCCGAGCACTACGAAAAATACATTACAGACTCATTTAATGTTCCCCTCCACGGAAATCTTTAGTAAAAGGCGAAAGATTTATTCGATTTGAAGGGAAACCAGAGTGCCGATCAACGCACTCACTTCCATACTTATGGCTGCTTCTCTAGTACTTCTGCGCGAGAACGCGGAAAATTCTTTCCCTCTTGTCCACTTCTCTACCGTAAAACAGACTTCCAGTGCTATGCAAGCACAAACCGCAAAACTAACTGCCAACGCTGAAATACGTGTCTGCCAAATGAGGTCGCTATTACTCTTTACATAACTATTTTCATCATTTCTGTCACCATCCAAGCTGCTTCATTACCTCACCTGCCGCCAGATGGCAGCACGCCTAATTCCTGTCGGCGACCCACCGTTTGACATACAACGTTCGGCACACAACTGCCCGCAGTGCTCTGCATCTAACACTAATCTCTCTCCTCCCCACCACACTCGTTCACTGAAAAAACTGACAACTAGATAGTTCTTTGTACGCGAAACTAGGCCACATCAGACGCAACGTGTATGTAGATGTGTAGTGCAAGGGAAATATCCCCTGCTCCCACACAACTAATACTAGCTGACAACAGAAACAAAATTTCTGTCGATAGTATTTGAACCAGTCTTATTCATTTGCGAATTTCATGCATTCCTTCTTGCTGGTAACAGTGCCTTGCAAATCACTCAATTCATGTTTTCTAGCCAAACGTGCTGCTCCTGATTGTTTCGTACATCATGCATTAGTGGTCATTATCAAGACTGTGTTGTGTGTCAGCTTTTTATGGTCATCAATTGCACTCTGCTTGTGCTGCTCACTCATTCTTGTAACTCAAAGTACGTCGTTGTCATCCAATCCTAGCACTTGCAGCAGGACAAATCAACTGGCTCGTCACCGTGCCACTCGGGAAACTTCCGCAAGGCTTTCATGACATGTCGCAATCAAAGTCCTTCCACAACATTTCTGCAACGCGGCGGGTCACGATACCGAAAGTATGACTTATGCTTCTGATCTATAATAAAACCACCACTCGGAAAGCGCTACTCCCTTCCCACATCCCTCAGAATGTGGTGAACGATCATCGATTACAACCAAGATGCAATGAATCTCGGTCGCATGCCTCACGCTCAGGGACAGTGCTACCACTCATCATCGTGGTTGCGTCTACTCCAGCTTTGAACTAGAGAGAGTTGAAGACATACTACAGAAATGATCCTGTGAAGTATGATCTTGCTTGCAAGCTATCACCGCTCGCTACTTATGCCACGAGACCGTCAACACGCCCTACGAGAATACGACACACTCTTCACATTCGCGATTTACTTATCGAAGAATTACTTAAGCTCGGACATTCTGCAAAGAACCTAGTTCTACTCCTATTTGGCCGCCATGATCTAACCTTTCCTCACTCAACTATTCTGTGCGCTACCAGTGCTTTTTGCATCCGAAATCAGAGACCATTGCCTCAGGCGAGACTGTATGTAAACACCGCTTGCAGCTCCGGCCGCTAGATGGGGGCCTGGGGCACATACAGTAGCATTCTATGGCGCAAGCAGACATGCCAAATAGTCACTGAAAGAGAAACACACAAGAGGGCAGTCATAGGACACTTGTGCTTTCTTTAAAACCGCCTCTCTCTTCGAAAATTTTCGCACCGCAATAGCGTATTCACCTCGCCCTAACAGTGCCAACTCTTGTCGATATTTGGCCACTTCCTCTTTCGTTTCACCTTGCGTCTTACTTGATACCCCGCCCAACAGCTGCTGATACACGCTACACGCAATTAATGTGTTTCTCTCTGTATCTCTTTTCGCCTACCACGAGTATTGCTTTTCCTCACATGGCAATTATGAAAACACCCACAGCTAAACAAACACTTCCATTCAGCATCACGTCCATACTATCAGTCATACACCAGTAATTTCACAGCTACTTGCTCCACTAATACATTTCTTAATGTTACTGTTAAACAGATGAAGAATCAAAGTATACAACAAGTCTCTATGAACATCACTGTCAGGACATTATACGCATACCATGCCCATCTTTATGCTTCAACTATGATGGCCCATGTGCTATGAATAAAGAAATTTCTCATCAAATATCAAATAATTTTACAACTATATAACTACTCCGACTAGCCCCTTACTAAAACTCTAGATGTTTAGCAATCCCGCCATCAATCTCAGAATAATCGCAAGCAGTGCTTTCATCCCATGAGCACTTCTTTGCAAACAAAACCACAAAACTACTTTTTATACTAGCTTCCTTGTCACAGTGAACAGGGAACTAATGCTAGTGCCCCAGTTTACTCAAAAACGTTTTCGCTTGCAACATATAAACAGCCAACTTGAACCTCTGGGATTTTCAAACACACACAGAAAACTTAATTCCACAGAAATTTAGGAGTAACAGTGGTTGCCTGACATTTTCATACATACTCAAATAGCTACTTCTATGCACTTCACACAATGTTCTCATCATGTTCCACCAGAGAACACAGTTATCACTATGAATGGATTCTGGTAAAAGAGCCTTCAAACCACAAACAGCCTGATCAAAGTGATTATCTCCACATCCTCTGCCAATATCATGTCACTCTATACCTGAGGAGGGAAACTACAATGCAGGGGAAGGAGCTTCGTTGTGAGCACTGTCCTGGTATTTCATCATTTACTCTTCTCAAGCCAAGTATGCACCACCTCTGTGTATGGCTGGGTCAATCAAAAAAGACAAGCAGCATCAACAACTCACAGGACACTATGAACATTTTTACCATTATCTGCACCACCTTCCACTGATTTACTGAAGAAGAAACTGCAAAGTCTGGCCAATTTTGTACACCAGTAATCTTGAAAACATTGGAGTCAACAGCAGATACATAGTTTCCAAGACTGTACCTAGGAACAACCCTTCAATTTCAAGATTTACATCTCACTGAGGCACATCACATCATACCCAAACTACACCTAGCAGGAAATTGCTACTCTATTCATTTCCAGCTATCTATGTCATATTCAACAAATGTCTCCCTCCCACCTACATCTTCTACAAAACTGAGTACATTGTTATGAACAAACAACCAATGCCATATTATGGCAACAATCCAGTGCCACTATTATCCACTCTCTTGAAAACAATTGAAATACTCATCCTGACCAACTATCCACCATCTTCAACCCAAATCTCACTCACACCATACCCACAAATCACAAACTTGTGCAGTAAAAATAATTTTGGGTTTCAAAACTCAATCTACTAATCACATACCAGTATTACTTACAACGCCTATCATTCATCATTCACTTCCAAATATCAGCTTATATGCTGTTGTGCAATTAAAGTGCAAATAAACACTAAACCATATAGCACTGAGGTATAGAAAGCGTTCACCAAGAGTTTCCACAATTATGCCTCTTGTGCCTCACACACACACAAATGTAACAACTCTTCACAATACAAAGCATTCACCTTCACCTCTGCACAATATTGCCTGCCATACATTATCGCAAGCACCACTCACATTACAATTCCTTTATGCTATTTCCAGATTAGTCTCCTGCCATTTATACAACTCAGACATTAAATAGCTCTCTTTCTCTTTACACTATCGTCTAACACACTGCACGCCATTTCAGGGCAAATGTACTTGTTTCATTATACTGCGACATGGCCTGTTACAATTTCAAATCAAGCAAAAACATCTACCTGATCCAACGTGCTCCGCTACTCCACACAACACAATCTACCTCTTCCTATTTACACACATTATTGATTACATTACGTTTTACTTGTGATTGTGGCTCAGCAATAGCCGAGCACTACGAAAAATACATTACAGACTCATTTAATGTTCCCCTCCACGGAAATCTTTAGTAAAAGGCGAAAGATTTATTCGATTTGAAGGGAAACCAGAGTGCCGATCAACGCACTCACTTCCATACTTATGGCTGCTTCTCTAGTACTTCTGCGCGAGAACGCGGAAAATTCTTTCCCTCTTGTCCACTTCTCTACCGTCAACAGACTTCCAGTGTTATGCAAGCACAAACCGCAAAACTAACTGCCAACGCTGAAATACGTGTCTGCCAAATGAGGTCGCTATTACTCTTTACATAACTATTTTCATCATTTCTGTCACCATCCAAACTGCTTCATTACCTCACCTGCCGCCAGATGGCAGCACGCCTAATTCCTGTCGGCGACCCACCGTTTGACATACAACGTTCGGCACACAACTGCCCGCAGTGCTCTGCATCTAACACTAATCTCTCTCCTCCCCACCACACTCGTTCACTGAAAAAACTGACAACTAGATAGTTCTTTGTACGCGAAACTAGGCCACATCAGACGCAACGTGTATGTAGATGTGTAGTGCAAGGGAAATATCCCCTGCTCCCACACAACTAATACTAGCTGACAACAGAAACAAAATTTCTGTCGATAGTATTTGAACCAGTCTTATTCATTTGCGAATTTCATGCATTCCTTCTTGCTGGTAACAGTGCCTTGCAAATCACTCAATTCATGTTTTCTAGCCAAACGTGCTGCTCCTGATTGTTTCGTACATCATGCATTAGTGGTCATTATCAAGACTGTGTTGTGTGTCAGCTTTTTATGGTCATCAATTGCACTCTGCTTGTGCTGCTCACTCATTCTTGTAACTCAAAGTACGTCGTTGTCATCCAATCCTAGCACTTGCAGCAGGACAAATCAACTGGCTCGTCACCGTGCCACTCGGGAAACTTCCGCAAGGCTTTCATGACATGTCGCAATCAAAGTCCTTCCACAACATTTCTGCAACGCGGCGGGTCACGATACCGTAAGTATGACTTATGCTTCTGATCTATAATAAAACCACCACTCGGAAAGCGCTACTCCCTTCCCACATCCCTCAGAATGTGGTGAACGATCATCGATTACAACCAAGATGCAATGAATCTCGGTCGCATGCCTCACGCTCAGGGACAGTGCTACCACTCATCATCGTGGTTGCGTCTACTCCAGCTTTGAACTAGAGAGAGTTGAAGACATACTACAGAAATGATCCTGTGAAGTATGATCTTGCTTGCAAGCTATCACCGCTCGCTACTTATGCCACGAGACCGTCAACACGCCCTACGAGAATACGACACACTCTTCACATTCGCGATTTACTTATCGAAGAATTACTTAAGCTCGGACATTCTGCAAAGAACCTAGTTCTACTCCTATTTGGCCGCCATGATCTAACCTTTCCTCACTCAACTATTCTGTGCGCTACCAGTGCTTTTTGCATCCGAAATCAGAGACCATTGCCTCAGGCGAGACTGTATGTAAACACCGCTTGCAGCTCCGGCCGCTAGATGGGGGCCTGGGGCACATACAGTAGCATTCTATGGCGCAAGCAGACATGCCAAATAGTCACTGAAAGAGAAACACACAAGAGGGCAGTCATAGGACACTTGTGCTTTCTTTAAAACCGCCTCTCTCTTCGAAAATTTTCGCACCGCAATAGCGTATTCACCTCGCCCTAACAGTGCCAACTCTTGTCGATATTTGGCCACTTCCTCTTTCGTTTCACCTTGCGTCTTACTTGATACCCCGCCCAACAGCTGCTGATACACGCTACACGCAATTAATGTGTTTCTCTCTGTATCTCTTTTCGCCTACCACGAGTATTGCTTTTCCTCACATGGCAATTATGAAAACACCCACAGCTAAACAAACACTTCCATTCAGCATCACGTCCATACTATCAGTCATACACCAGTAATTTCACAGCTACTTGCTCCACTAATACATTTCTTAATGTTACTGTTAAACAGATGAAGAATCAAAGTATACAACAAGTCTCTATGAACATCACTGTCAGGACATTATACGCATACCATGCCCATCTTTATGCTTCAACTATGATGGCCCATGTGCTATGAATAAAGAAATTTCTCATCAAATATCAAATAATTTTACAACTATATAACTACTCCGACTAGCCCCTTACTAAAACTCTAGATGTTTAGCAATCCCGCCATCAATCTCAGAATAATCGCAAGCACTGCTTTCATCCCATGAGCACTTCTTTGCAAACAAAACCACAAAACTACTTTTTATACTAGCTTCCTTGTCACAGTGAACAGGGAACTAATGCTAGTGCCCCAGTTTACTCAAAAACTTTTTCGCTTGCAACATATAAACAGCCAACTTGAACCTCTGGGATTTTCAAACACACACAGAAAACTTAATTCCACAGAAATTTAGGAGTAACAGTGGTTGCCTGACATTTTCATACATACTCAAATAGCTACTTCTATGCACTTCACACAATGTTCTCATCATGTTCCACCAGAGAACACAGTTATCACTATGAATGGATTCTGGTAAAAGAGCCTTCAAACCACAAACAGCCTGATCAAAGTGATTATCTCCACATCCTCTGCCAATATCATGTCACTCTATACCTGAGGAGGGAAACTACAATGCAGGGGAAGGAGCTTCGTTGTGAGCACTGTCCTGGTATTTCATCATTAACTCTTCTCAAGCCAAGTATGCACCACCTCTGTGTATGGCTGGGTCAATCAAAAAAGACAAGCAGCATCAACAACTCACAGGACACTATGAACATTTTTACCATTATCTGCACCACCTTCCACTGATTTACTGAAAAAGAAACTGCAAAGTCTGGCCAATTTTGTACACCAGTAATCTTGAAAACATTGGAGTCAACAGCAGATACATAGTTTCCAAGACTGTACCTAGGAACAACCCTTCAATTTCAAGATTTACATCTCACTGAGGCACATCACATCATACCCAAACTACACCTAGCAGGAAATTGCTACTCTATTCATTTCCAGCTATCTATGTCATATTCAACGAATGTCTCCCTCCCACCTACATCTTCTACAAAACTGAGTACATTGTTATGAACAAACAACCAATGCCATATTATGGCAACAATCCAGTGCCACTATTATCCACTCTCTTGAAAACAATTGAAATACTCATCCTGACCAACTATCCACCATCTTCAACCCAAATCTCACTCACACCATACCCACAAATCACAAACTTGTGCAGTAAAAATAATTTTGGGTTTCAAAACTCAATCTACTAATCACATACCAGTATTACTTACAACGCCTATCATTCATCATTCACTTCCAAATATCAGCTTATATGCTGTTGTGCAATTAAAGTGCAAATAAACACTAAACCATATAGCACTGAGGTATAGAAAGCGTTCACCAAGAGTTTCCACAATTATGCCTCTTGTGCCTCACACACACACAAATGTAACAACTCTTCACAATACAAAGCATTCACCTTCACCTCTGCACAATATTGCCTGCCATACATTATCGCAAGCACCACTCACATTACAATTCCTTTATGCTATTTCCAGATTAGTCTCCTGCCATTTATACAACTCAGACATTAAATAGCTCTCTTTCTCTTTACACTATCGTCTAACACACTGCACGCCATTTCAGGGCAAATGTACTTGTTTCATTATACTGCGACATGGCCTGTTACAATTTCAAATCAAGCAAAAACATCTACCTGATCCAACGTGCTCCGCTACTCCACACAACACAATCTACCTCTTCCTATTTACACACATTATTGCTTACATTACGTTTTACTTGTGATTGTGGCTCAGCAATAGCCGAGCACTACGAAAAATACATTACAGACTCATTTAATGTTCCCCTCCACGGAAATCTTTAGTAAAAGGCGAAAGATTTATTCGATTTGAAGGGAAACCAGAGTGCCGATCAACGCACTCACTTCCATACTTATGGCTGCTTCTCTAGTACTTCTGCGCGAGAACGCGGAAAATTCTTTCCCTCTTGTCCACTTCTCTACCGTCAACAGACTTCCAGTGTTATGCAAGCACAAACCGCAAAACTAACTGCCAACGCTGAAATACGTGTCTGCCAAATGAGGTCGCTATTACTCTTTACATAACTATTTTCATCATTTCTGTCACCATCCAAACTGCTTCATTACCTCACCTGCCGCCAGATGGCAGCACGCCTAATTCCTGTCGGCGACCCACCGTTTGACATACAACGTTCGGCACACAACTGCCCGCAGTGCTCTGCATCTAACACTAATCTCTCTCCTCCCCACCACACTCGTTCACTGAAAAAACTGACAACTAGATAGTTCTTTGTACGCGAAACTAGGCCACATCAGACGCAACGTGTATGTAGATGTGTAGTGCAAGGGAAATATCCCCTGCTCCCACACAACTAATACTAGCTGACAACAGAAACAAAATTTCTGTCGATAGTATTTGAACCAGTCTTATTCATTTGCGAATTTCATGCATTCCTTCTTGCTGGTAACAGTGCCTTGCAAATCACTCAATTCATGTTTTCTAGCCAAACGTGCTGCTCCTGATTGTTTCGTACATCATGCATTAGTGGTCATTATCAAGACTGTGTTGTGTGTCAGCTTTTTATGGTCATCAATTGCACTCTGCTTGTGCTGCTCACTCATTCTTGTAACTCAAAGTACGTCGTTGTCATCCAATCCTAGCACTTGCAGCAGGACAAATCAACTGGCTCGTCACCGTGCCACTCGGGAAACTTCCGCAAGGCTTTCATGACATGTCGCAATCAAAGTCCTTCCACAACATTTCTGCAACGCGGCGGGTCACGATACCGAAAGTATGACTTATGCTTCTGATCTATAATAAAACCACCACTCGGAAAACGCTACTCCCTTCCCACATCCCTCAGAATGTGGTGAACGATCATCGATTACAACCAAGATGCAATGAATCTCGGTCGCATGCCTCACGCTCAGGGACAGTGCTACCACTCATCATCGTGGTTGCGTCTACTCCAGCTTTGAACTAGAGAGAGTTGAAGACATACTACAGAAATGATCCTGTGAAGTATGATCTTGCTTGCAAGCTATCACCGCTCGCTACTTATGCCACGAGACCGTCAACACGCCCTACGAGAATACGACACACTCTTCACATTCGCGATTTACTTATCGAAGAATTACTTAAGCTCGGACATTCTGCAAAGAACCTAGTTCTACTCCTATTTGGCCGCCATGATCTAACCTTTCCTCACTCAACTATTCTGTGCGCTACCAGTGCTTTTTGCATCCGAAATCAGAGACCATTGCCTCAGGCGAGACTGTATGTAAACACCGCTTGCAGCTCCGGCCGCTAGATGGGGGCCTGGGGCACATACAGTAGCATTCTATGGCGCAAGCAGACATGCCAAATAGTCACTGAAAGAGAAACACACAAGAGGGCAGTCGTAGGACACTTGTGCTTTCTTTAAAACCGCCTCTCTCTTCGAAAATTTTCGCACCGCAATAGCGTATTCACCTCGCCCTAACAGTGCCAACTCTTGTCGATATTTGGCCACTTCCTCTTTCGTTTCACCTTGCGTCTTACTTGATACCCCGCCCAACAGCTGCTGATACACGCTACACGCAATTAATGTGTTTCTCTCTGTATCTCTTTTCGCCTACCACGAGTATTGCTTTTCCTCACATGGCAATTATGAAAACACCCACAGCTAAACAAACACTTCCATTCAGCATCACGTCCATACTATCAGTCATACACCAGTAATTTCACAGCTACTTGCTCCACTAGTACATTTCTTAATGTTACTGTTAAACAGATGAAGAATCAAAGTATACAACAAGTCTCTATGAACATCACTGTCAGGACATTATACGCATACCATGCCCATCTTTATGCTTCAACTATGATGGCCCATGTGCTATGAATAAAGAAATTTCTCATCAAATATCAAATAATTTTACAACTATATAACTACTCCGACTAGCCCCTTACTAAAACTCTAGATGTTTAGCAATCCCGCCATCAATCTCAGAATAATCGCAAGCAGTGCTTTCATCCCATGAGCACTTCTTTGCAAACAAAACCACAAAACTACTTTTTATACTAGCTTCCTTGTCACAGTGAACAGGGAACTAATGCTAGTGCCCCAGTTTACTCAAAAACTTTTTCGCTTGCAACATATAAACAGCCAACTTCAACCTCTGGGATTTTCAAACACACACAGAAAACTTAATTCCACAGAAATTTAGGAGTAACAGTGGTTGCCTGACATTTTCATACATACTCAAATAGCTACTTCTATGCACTTCACACAATGTTCTCATCATGTTCCACCAGAGAACACAGTTATCACTATGAACGGATTCTGGTAAAAGAGCCTTCAAACCACAAACAGCCTGATCAAAGTGATTATCTCCACATCCTCTGCCAATATCATGTCACTCTATACCTGAGGAGGGAAACTACAATGCAGGGGAAGGAGCTTCGTTGTGAGCACTGTCCTGGTATTTCATCATTAACTCTTCTCAAGCCAAGTATGCACCACCTCTGTGTATGGCTGGGTCAATCAAAAAAGACAAGCAGCATCAACAACTCACAGGACACTATGAACATTTTTACCATTATCTGCACCACCTTCCACTGATTTACTGAAAAAGAAACTGCAAAGTCTGGCCAATTTTGTACACCAGTAATCTTGAAAACATTGGAGTCAACAGCAGATACATAGTTTCCAAGACTGTACCTAGGAACAACCCTTCAATTTCAAGATTTACATCTCACTGAGGCACATCACATCATACCCAAACTACACCTAGCAGGAAATTGCTACTCTATTCATTTCCAGCTATCTATGTCATATTCAACGAATGTCTCCCTCCCACCTACATCTTCTACAAAACTGAGTACATTGTTATGAACAAACAACCAATGCCATATTATGGCAACAATCCAGTGCCACTATTATCCACTCTCTTGAAAACAATTGAAATACTCATCCTGACCAACTATCCACCATCTTCAACCCAAATCTCACTCACACCATACCCACAAATCACAAACTTGTGCAGTAAAAATAATTTTGGGTTTCAAAACTCAATCTACTAATCACATACCAGTATTACTTACAACGCCTATCATTCATCATTCACTTCCAAATATCAGCTTATATGCTGTTGTGCAATTAAAGTGCAAATAAACACTAAACCATATAGCACTGAGGTATAGAAAGCGTTCACCAAGAGTTTCCACAATTATGCCTCTTGTGCCTCACACACACACAAATGTAACAACTCTTCACAATACAAAGCATTCACCTTCACCTCTGCACAATATTGCCTGCCATACATTATCGCAAGCACCACTCACATTACAATTCCTTTATGCTATTTCCAGATTAGTCTCCTGCCATTTATACAACTCAGACATTAAATAGCTCTCTTTCTCTTTACACTATCGTCTAACACACTGCACGCCATTTCAGGGCAAATGTACTTGTTTCATTATACTGCGACATGGCCTGTTACAATTTCAAATCAAGCTCCACACAACACAATCTACCTCTTCCTATTTACGCACATTATTGCTTACATTACGTTTTACTTGTGATTGTGGCTCAGCAATAGCCGAGCACTACGAAAAATACATTACAGACTCATTTAATGTTCCCCTCCACGGAAATCTTTAGTAAAAGGCGAAAGATTTATTCGATTTGAAGGGAAACCAGAGTGCCGATCAACGCACTCACTTCCATACTTATGGCTGCTTCTCTAGTACTTCTGCGCGAGAACGCGGAAAATTCTTTCCCTCTTGTCCACTTCTCTACCGTCAACAGACTTCCAGTGTTATGCAAGCACAAACCGCAAAACTAACTGCCAACGCTGAAATACGTGTCTGCCAAATGAGGTCGCTATTACTCTTTACATAACTATTTTCATCATTTCTGTCACCATCCAAGCTGCTTCATTACCTCACCTGCCGCCAGATGGCAGCACGCCTAATTCCTGTCGGCGACCCACCGTTTGACATACAACGTTCGGCACACAACTGCCCGCAGTGCTCTGCATCTAACACTAATCTCTCTCCTCCCCACCACACTCGTTCACTGAAAAAACTGACAACTAGATAGTTCTTTGTACGCGAAACTAGGCCACATCAGACGCAACGTGTATGTAGATGTGTAGTGCAAGGGAAATATCCCCTGCTCCCACACAACTAATACTAGCTGACAACAGAAACAAAATTTCTGTCGATAGTATTTGAACCAGTCTTATTCATTTGCGAATTTCATGCATTCCTTCTTGCTGGTAACAGTGCCTTGCAAATCACTCAATTCATGTTTTCTAGCCAAACGTGCTGCTCCTGATTGTTTCGTACATCATGCATTAGTGGTCATTATCAAGACTGTGTTGTGTGTCAGCTTTTTATGGTCATCAATTGCACTCTGCTTGTGCTGCTCACTCATTCTTGTAACTCAAAGTACGTCGTTGTCATCCAATCCTAGCACTTGCAGCAGGACAAATCAACTGGCTCGTCACCGTGCCACTCGGGAAACTTCCGCAAGGCTTTCATGACATGTCGCAATCAAAGTCCTTCCACAACATTTCTGCAACGCGGCGGGTCACGATACCGAAAGTATGACTTATGCTTCTGATCTATAATAAAACCACCACTCGGAAAGCGCTACTCCCTTCCCACATCCCTCAGAATGTGGTGAACGATCATCGATTACAACCAAGATGCAATGAATCTCGGTCGCATGCCTCACGCTCAGGGACAGTGCTACCACTCATCATCGTGGTTGCGTCTACTCCAGCTTTGAACTAGAGAGAGTTGAAGACATACTACAGAAATGATCCTGTGAAGTATGATCTTGCTTGCAAGCTATCACCGCTCGCTACTTATGCCACGAGACCGTCAACACGCCCTACGAGAATACGACACACTCTTCACATTCGCGATTTACTTATCGAAGAATTACTTAAGCTCGGACATTCTGCAAAGAACCTAGTTCTACTCCTATTTGGCCGCCATGATCTAACCTTTCCTCACTCAACTATTCTGTGCGCTACCAGTGCTTTTTGCATCCGAAATCAGAGACCATTGCCTCAGGCGAGACTGTATGTAAACACCGCTTGCAGCTCCGGCCGCTAGATGGGGGCCTGGGGCACATACAGTAGCATTCTATGGCGCAAGCAGACATGCCAAATAGTCACTGAAAGAGAAACACACAAGAGGGCAGTCATAGGACACTTGTGCTTTCTTTAAAACCGCCTCTCTCTTCGAAAATTTTCGCACCGCAATAGCGTATTCACCTCGCCCTAACAGTGCCAACTCTTGTCGATATTTGGCCACTTCCTCTTTCGTTTCACCTTGCGTCTTACTTGATACCCCGCCCAACAGCTGCTGATACACGCTACACGCAATTAATGTGTTTCTCTCTGTATCTCTTTTCGCCTACCACGAGTATTGCTTTTCCTCACATGGCAATTATGAAAACACCCACAGCTAAACAAACACTTCCATTCAGCATCACGTCCATACTATCAGTCATACACCAGTAATTTCACAGCTACTTGCTCCACTAATACATTTCTTAATGTTACTGTTAAACAGATGAAGAATCAAAGTATACAACAAGTCTCTATGAACATCACTGTCAGGACATTATACGCATACCATGCCCATCTTTATGCTTCAACTATGATGGCCCATGTGCTATGAATAAAGAAATTTCTCATCAAATATCAAATAATTTTACAACTATATAACTACTCCGACTAGCCCCTTACTAAAACTCTAGATGTTTAGCAATCCCGCCATCAATCTCAGAATAATCGCAAGCAGTGCTTTCATCCCATGAGCACTTCTTTGCAAACAAAACCACAAAACTACTTTTTATACTAGCTTCCTTGTCACAGTGAACAGGGAACTAATGCTAGTGCCCCAGTTTACTCAAAAACTTTTTCGCTTGCAACATATAAACAGCCAACTTGAACCTCTGGGATTTTCAAACACACACAGAAAACTTAATTCCACAGAAATTTAGGAGTAACAGTGGTTGCCTGACATTTTCATACATACTCAAATAGCTACTTCTATGCACTTCACACAATGTTCTCATCATGTTCCACCAGAGAACACAGTTATCACTATGAATGGATTCTGGTAAAAGAGCCTTCAAACCACAAACAGCCTGATCAAAGTGATTATCTCCACATCCTCTGCCAATATCATGTCACTCTATACCTGAGGAGGGAAACTACAATGCAGGGGAAGGAGCTTCGTTGTGAGCACTGTCCTGGTATTTCATCATTTACTCTTCTCAAGCCAAGTATGCACCACCTCTGTGTATGGCTGGGTCAATCAAAAAAGACAAGCAGCATCAACAACTCACAGGACACTATGAACATTTTTACCATTATCTGCACCACCTTCCACTGATTTACTGAAGAAGAAACTGCAAAGTCTGGCCAATTTTGTACACCAGTAATCTTGAAAACATTGGAGTCAACAGCAGATACATAGTTTCCAAGACTGTACCTAGGAACAACCCTTCAATTTCAAGATTTACATCTCACTGAGGCACATCACATCATACCCAAACTACACCTAGCAGGAAATTGCTACTCTATTCATTTCCAGCTATCTATGTCATATTCAACAAATGTCTCCCTCCCACCTACATCTTCTACAAAACTGAGTACATTGTTATGAACAAACAACCAATGCCATATTATGGCAACAATCCAGTGCCACTATTATCCACTCTCTTGAAAACAATTGAAATACTCATCCTGACCAACTATCCACCATCTTCAACCCAAATCTCACTCACACCATACCCACAAATCACAAACTTGTGCAGTAAAAATAATTTTGGGTTTCAAAACTCAATCTACTAATCACATACCAGTATTACTTACAACGCCTATCATTCATCATTCACTTCCAAATATCAGCTTATATGCTGTTGTGCAATTAAAGTGCAAATAAACACTAAACCATATAGCACTGAGGTATAGAAAGCGTTCACCAAGAGTTTCCACAATTATGCCTCTTGTGCCTCACACACACACAAATGTAACAACTCTTCACAATACAAAGCATTCACCTTCACCTCTGCACAATATTGCCTGCCATACATTATCGCAAGCACCACTCACATTACAATTCCTTTATGCTATTTCCAGATTAGTCTCCTGCCATTTATACAACTCAGACATTAAATAGCTCTCTTTCTCTTTACACTATCGTCTAACACACTGCACGCCATTTCAGGGCAAATGTACTTGTTTCATTATACTGCGACATGGCCTGTTACAATTTCAAATCAAGCAAAAACATCTACCTGATCCAACGTGCTCCGCTACTCCACACAACACAATCTACCTCTTCCTATTTACACACATTATTGCTTACATTACGTTTTACTTGTGATTGTGGCTCAGCAATAGCCGAGCACTACGAAAAATACATTACAGACTCATTTAATGTTCCCCTCCACGGAAATCTTTAGTAAAAGGCGAAAGATTTATTCGATTTGAAGGGAAACCAGAGTGCCGATCAACGCACTCACTTCCATACTTATGGCTGCTTCTCTAGTACTTCTGCGCGAGAACGCGGAAAATTCTTTCCCTCTTGTCCACTTCTCTACCGTCAACAGACTTCCAGTGTTATGCAAGCACAAACCGCAAAACTAACTGCCAACGCTGAAATACGTGTCTGCCAAATGAGGTCGCTATTACTCTTTACATAACTATTTTCATCATTTCTGTCACCATCCAAACTGCTTCATTACCTCACCTGCCGCCAGATGGCAGCACGCCTAATTCCTGTCGGCGACCCACCGTTTGACATACAACGTTCGGCACACAACTGCCCGCAGTGCTCTGCATCTAACACTAATCTCTCTCCTCCCCACCACACTCGTTCACTGAAAAAACTGACAACTAGATAGTTCTTTGTACGCGAAACTAGGCCACATCAGACGCAACGTGTATGTAGATGTGTAGTGCAAGGGAAATATCCCCTGCTCCCACACAACTAATACTAGCTGACAACAGAAACAAAATTTCTGTCGATAGTATTTGAACCAGTCTTATTCATTTGCGAATTTCATGCATTCCTTCTTGCTGGTAACAGTGCCTTGCAAATCACTCAATTCATGTTTTCTAGCCAAACGTGCTGCTCCTGATTGTTTCGTACATCATGCATTAGTGGTCATTATCAAGACTGTGTTGTGTGTCAGCTTTTTATGGTCATCAATTGCACTCTGCTTGTGCTGCTCACTCATTCTTGTAACTCAAAGTACGTCGTTGTCATCCAATCCTAGCACTTGCAGCAGGACAAATCAACTGGCTCGTCACCGTGCCACTCGGGAAACTTCCGCAAGGCTTTCATGACATGTCGCAATCAAAGTCCTTCCACAACATTTCTGCAACGCGGCGGGTCACGATACCGTAAGTATGACTTATGCTTCTGATCTATAATAAAACCACCACTCGGAAAGCGCTACTCCCTTCCCACATCCCTCAGAATGTGGTGAACGATCATCGATTACAACCAAGATGCAATGAATCTCGGTCGCATGCCTCACGCTCAGGGACAGTGCTACCACTCATCATCGTGGTTGCGTCTACTCCAGCTTTGAACTAGAGAGAGTTGAAGACATACTACAGAAATGATCCTGTGAAGTATGATCTTGCTTGCAAGCTATCACCGCTCGCTACTTATGCCACGAGACCGTCAACACGCCCTACGAGAATACGACACACTCTTCACATTCGCGATTTACTTATCGAAGAATTACTTAAGCTCGGACATTCTGCAAAGAACCTAGTTCTACTCCTATTTGGCCGCCATGATCTAACCTTTCCTCACTCAACTATTCTGTGCGCTACCAGTGCTTTTTGCATCCGAAATCAGAGACCATTGCCTCAGGCGAGACTGTATGTAAACACCGCTTGCAGCTCCGGCCGCTAGATGGGGGCCTGGGGCACATACAGTAGCATTCTATGGCGCAAGCAGACATGCCAAATAGTCACTGAAAGAGAAACACACAAGAGGGCAGTCATAGGACACTTGTGCTTTCTTTAAAACCGCCTCTCTCTTCGAAAATTTTCGCACCGCAATAGCGTATTCACCTCGCCCTAACAGTGCCAACTCTTGTCGATATTTGGCCACTTCCTCTTTCGTTTCACCTTGCGTCTTACTTGATACCCCGCCCAACAGCTGCTGATACACGCTACACGCAATTAATGTGTTTCTCTCTGTATCTCTTTTCGCCTACCACGAGTATTGCTTTTCCTCACATGGCAATTATGAAAACACCCACAGCTAAACAAACACTTCCATTCAGCATCACGTCCATACTATCAGTCATACACCAGTAATTTCACAGCTACTTGCTCCACTAATACATTTCTTAATGTTACTGTTAAACAGATGAAGAATCAAAGTATACAACAAGTCTCTATGAACATCACTGTCAGGACATTATACGCATACCATGCCCATCTTTATGCTTCAACTATGATGGCCCATGTGCTATGAATAAAGAAATTTCTCATCAAATATCAAATAATTTTACAACTATATAACTACTCCGACTAGCCCCTTACTAAAACTCTAGATGTTTAGCAATCCCGCCATCAATCTCAGAATAATCGCAAGCAGTGCTTTCATCCCATGAGCACTTCTTTGCAAACAAAACCACAAAACTACTTTTTATACTAGCTTCCTTGTCACAGTGAACAGGGAACTAATGCTAGTGCCCCAGTTTACTCAAAAACTTTTTCGCTTGCAACATATAAACAGCCAACTTGAACCTCTGGGATTTTCAAACACACACAGAAAACTTAATTCCACAGAAATTTAGGAGTAACAGTGGTTGCCTGACATTTTCATACATACTCAAATAGCTACTTCTATGCACTTCACACAATGTTCTCATCATGTTCCACCAGAGAACACAGTTATCACTATGAATGGATTCTGGTAAAAGAGCCTTCAAACCACAAACAGCCTGATCAAAGTGATTATCTCCACATCCTCTGCCAATATCATGTCACTCTATACCTGAGGAGGGAAACTACAATGCAGGGGAAGGAGCTTCGTTGTGAGCACTGTCCTGGTATTTCATCATTAACTCTTCTCAAGCCAAGTATGCACCACCTCTGTGTATGGCTGGGTCAATCAAAAAAGACAAGCAGCATCAACAACTCACAGGACACTATGAACATTTTTACCATTATCTGCACCACCTTCCACTGATTTACTGAAAAAGAAACTGCAAAGTCTGGCCAATTTTGTACACCAGTAATCTTGAAAACATTGGAGTCAACAGCAGATACATAGTTTCCAAGACTGTACCTAGGAACAACCCTTCAATTTCAAGATTTACATCTCACTGAGGCACATCACATCATACCCAAACTACACCTAGCAGGAAATTGCTACTCTATTCATTTCCAGCTATCTATGTCATATTCAACGAATGTCTCCCTCCCACCTACATCTTCTACAAAACTGAGTACATTGTTATGAACAAACAACCAATGCCATATTATGGCAACAATCCAGTGCCACTATTATCCACTCTCTTGAAAACAATTGAAATACTCATCCTGACCAACTATCCACCATCTTCAACCCAAATCTCACTCACACCATACCCACAAATCACAAACTTGTGCAGTAAAAATAATTTTGGGTTTCAAAACTCAATCTACTAATCACATACCAGTATTACTTACAACGCCTATCATTCATCATTCACTTCCAAATATCAGCTTATATGCTGTTGTGCAATTAAAGTGCAAATAAACACTAAACCATATAGCACTGAGGTATAGAAAGCGTTCACCAAGAGTTTCCACAATTATGCCTCTTGTGCCTCACACACACACAAATGTAACAACTCTTCACAATACAAAGCATTCACCTTCACCTCTGCACAATATTGCCTGCCATACATTATCGCAAGCACCACTCACATTACAATTCCTTTATGCTATTTCCAGATTAGTCTCCTGCCATTTATACAACTCAGACATTAAATAGCTCTCTTTCTCTTTACACTATCGTCTAACACACTGCACGCCATTTCAGGGCAAATGTACTTGTTTCATTATACTGCGACATGGCCTGTTACAATTTCAAATCAAGCAAAAACATCTACCTGATCCAACGTGCTCCGCTACTCCACACAACACAATCTACCTCTTCCTATTTACACACATTATTGCTTACATTACGTTTTACTTGTGATTGTGGCTCAGCAATAGCCGAGCACTACGAAAAATACATTACAGACTCATTTAATGTTCCCCTCCACGGAAATCTTTAGTAAAAGGCGAAAGATTTATTCGATTTGAAGGGAAACCAGAGTGCCGATCAACGCACTCACTTCCATACTTATGGCTGCTTCTCTAGTACTTCTGCGCGAGAACGCGGAAAATTCTTTCCCTCTTGTCCACTTCTCTACCGTCAACAGACTTCCAGTGTTATGCAAGCACAAACCGCAAAACTAACTGCCAACGCTGAAATACGTGTCTGCCAAATGAGGTCGCTATTACTCTTTACATAACTATTTTCATCATTTCTGTCACCATCCAAACTGCTTCATTACCTCACCTGCCGCCAGATGGCAGCACGCCTAATTCCTGTCGGCGACCCACCGTTTGACATACAACGTTCGGCACACAACTGCCCGCAGTGCTCTGCATCTAACACTAATCTCTCTCCTCCCCACCACACTCGTTCACTGAAAAAACTGACAACTAGATAGTTCTTTGTACGCGAAACTAGGCCACATCAGACGCAACGTGTATGTAGATGTGTAGTGCAAGGGAAATATCCCCTGCTCCCACACAACTAATACTAGCTGACAACAGAAACAAAATTTCTGTCGATAGTATTTGAACCAGTCTTATTCATTTGCGAATTTCATGCATTCCTTCTTGCTGGTAACAGTGCCTTGCAAATCACTCAATTCATGTTTTCTAGCCAAACGTGCTGCTCCTGATTGTTTCGTACATCATGCATTAGTGGTCATTATCAAGACTGTGTTGTGTGTCAGCTTTTTATGGTCATCAATTGCACTCTGCTTGTGCTGCTCACTCATTCTTGTAACTCAAAGTACGTCGTTGTCATCCAATCCTAGCACTTGCAGCAGGACAAATCAACTGGCTCGTCACCGTGCCACTCGGGAAACTTCCGCAAGGCTTTCATGACATGTCGCAATCAAAGTCCTTCCACAACATTTCTGCAACGCGGCGGGTCACGATACCGTAAGTATGACTTATGCTTCTGATCTATAATAAAACCACCACTCGGAAAGCGCTACTCCCTTCCCACATCCCTCAGAATGTGGTGAACGATCATCGATTACAACCAAGATGCAATGAATCTCGGTCGCATGCCTCACGCTCAGGGACAGTGCTACCACTCATCATCGTGGTTGCGTCTACTCCAGCTTTGAACTAGAGAGAGTTGAAGACATACTACAGAAATGATCCTGTGAAGTATGATCTTGCTTGCAAGCTATCACCGCTCGCTACTTATGCCACGAGACCGTCAACACGCCCTACGAGAATACGACACACTCTTCACATTCGCGATTTACTTATCGAAGAATTACTTAAGCTCGGACATTCTGCAAAGAACCTAGTTCTACTCCTATTTGGCCGCCATGATCTAACCTTTCCTCACTCAACTATTCTGTGCGCTACCAGTGCTTTTTGCATCCGAAATCAGAGACCATTGCCTCAGGCGAGACTGTATGTAAACACCGCTTGCAGCTCCGGCCGCTAGATGGGGGCCTGGGGCACATACAGTAGCATTCTATGGCGCAAGCAGACATGCCAAATAGTCACTGAAAGAGAAACACACAAGAGGGCAGTCATAGGACACTTGTGCTTTCTTTAAAACCGCCTCTCTCTTCGAAAATTTTCGCACCGCAATAGCGTATTCACCTCGCCCTAACAGTGCCAACTCTTGTCGATATTTGGCCACTTCCTCTTTCGTTTCACCTTGCGTCTTACTTGATACCCCGCCCAACAGCTGCTGATACACGCTACACGCAATTAATGTGTTTCTCTCTGTATCTCTTTTCGCCTACCACGAGTATTGCTTTTCCTCACATGGCAATTATGAAAACACCCACAGCTAAACAAACACTTCCATTCAGCATCACGTCCATACTATCAGTCATACACCAGTAATTTCACAGCTACTTGCTCCACTAATACATTTCTTAATGTTACTGTTAAACAGATGAAGAATCAAAGTATACAACAAGTCTCTATGAACATCACTGTCAGGACATTATACGCATACCATGCCCATCTTTATGCTTCAACTATGATGGCCCATGTGCTATGAATAAAGAAATTTCTCATCAAATATCAAATAATTTTACAACTATATAACTACTCCGACTAGCCCCTTACTAAAACTCTAGATGTTTAGCAATCCCGCCATCAATCTCAGAATAATCGCAAGCACTGCTTTCATCCCATGAGCACTTCTTTGCAAACAAAACCACAAAACTACTTTTTATACTAGCTTCCTTGTCACAGTGAACAGGGAACTAATGCTAGTGCCCCAGTTTACTCAAAAACTTTTTCGCTTGCAACATATAAACAGCCAACTTGAACCTCTGGGATTTTCAAACACACACAGAAAACTTAATTCCACAGAAATTTAGGAGTAACAGTGGTTGCCTGACATTTTCATACATACTCAAATAGCTACTTCTATGCACTTCACACAATGTTCTCATCATGTTCCACCAGAGAACACAGTTATCACTATGAATGGATTCTGGTAAAAGAGCCTTCAAACCACAAACAGCCTGATCAAAGTGATTATCTCCACATCCTCTGCCAATATCATGTCACTCTATACCTGAGGAGGGAAACTACAATGCAGGGGAAGGAGCTTCGTTGTGAGCACTGTCCTGGTATTTCATCATTAACTCTTCTCAAGCCAAGTATGCACCACCTCTGTGTATGGCTGGGTCAATCAAAAAAGACAAGCAGCATCAACAACTCACAGGACACTATGAACATTTTTACCATTATCTGCACCACCTTCCACTGATTTACTGAAAAAGAAACTGCAAAGTCTGGCCAATTTTGTACACCAGTAATCTTGAAAACATTGGAGTCAACAGCAGATACATAGTTTCCAAGACTGTACCTAGGAACAACCCTTCAATTTCAAGATTTACATCTCACTGAGGCACATCACATCATACCCAAACTACACCTAGCAGGAAATTGCTACTCTATTCATTTCCAGCTATCTATGTCATATTCAACGAATGTCTCCCTCCCACCTACATCTTCTACAAAACTGAGTACATTGTTATGAACAAACAACCAATGCCATATTATGGCAACAATCCAGTGCCACTATTATCCACTCTCTTGAAAACAATTGAAATACTCATCCTGACCAACTATCCACCATCTTCAACCCAAATCTCACTCACACCATACCCACAAATCACAAACTTGTGCAGTAAAAATAATTTTGGGTTTCAAAACTCAATCTACTAATCACATACCAGTATTACTTACAACGCCTATCATTCATCATTCACTTCCAAATATCAGCTTATATGCTGTTGTGCAATTAAAGTGCAAATAAACACTAAACCATATAGCACTGAGGTATAGAAAGCGTTCACCAAGAGTTTCCACAATTATGCCTCTTGTGCCTCACACACACACAAATGTAACAACTCTTCACAATACAAAGCATTCACCTTCACCTCTGCACAATATTGCCTGCCATACATTATCGCAAGCACCACTCACATTACAATTCCTTTATGCTATTTCCAGATTAGTCTCCTGCCATTTATACAACTCAGACATTAAATAGCTCTCTTTCTCTTTACACTATCGTCTAACACACTGCACGCCATTTCAGGGCAAATGTACTTGTTTCATTATACTGCGACATGGCCTGTTACAATTTCAAATCAAGCAAAAACATCTACCTGATCCAACGTGCTCCGCTACTCCACACAACACAATCTACCTCTTCCTATTTACACACATTATTGCTTACATTACGTTTTACTTGTGATTGTGGCTCAGCAATAGCCGAGCACTACGAAAAATACATTACAGACTCATTTAATGTTCCCCTCCACGGAAATCTTTAGTAAAAGGCGAAAGATTTATTCGATTTGAAGGGAAACCAGAGTGCCGATCAACGCACTCACTTCCATACTTATGGCTGCTTCTCTAGTACTTCTGCGCGAGAACGCGGAAAATTCTTTCCCTCTTGTCCACTTCTCTACCGTCAACAGACTTCCAGTGTTATGCAAGCACAAACCGCAAAACTAACTGCCAACGCTGAAATACGTGTCTGCCAAATGAGGTCGCTATTACTCTTTACATAACTATTTTCATCATTTCTGTCACCATCCAAACTGCTTCATTACCTCACCTGCCGCCAGATGGCAGCACGCCTAATTCCTGTCGGCGACCCACCGTTTGACATACAACGTTCGGCACACAACTGCCCGCAGTGCTCTGCATCTAACACTAATCTCTCTCCTCCCCACCACACTCGTTCACTGAAAAAACTGACAACTAGATAGTTCTTTGTACGCGAAACTAGGCCACATCAGACGCAACGTGTATGTAGATGTGTAGTGCAAGGGAAATATCCCCTGCTCCCACACAACTAATACTAGCTGACAACAGAAACAAAATTTCTGTCGATAGTATTTGAACCAGTCTTATTCATTTGCGAATTTCATGCATTCCTTCTTGCTGGTAACAGTGCCTTGCAAATCACTCAATTCATGTTTTCTAGCCAAACGTGCTGCTCCTGATTGTTTCGTACATCATGCATTAGTGGTCATTATCAAGACTGTGTTGTGTGTCAGCTTTTTATGGTCATCAATTGCACTCTGCTTGTGCTGCTCACTCATTCTTGTAACTCAAAGTACGTCGTTGTCATCCAATCCTAGCACTTGCAGCAGGACAAATCAACTGGCTCGTCACCGTGCCACTCGGGAAACTTCCGCAAGGCTTTCATGACATGTCGCAATCAAAGTCCTTCCACAACATTTCTGCAACGCGGCGGGTCACGATACCGAAAGTATGACTTATGCTTCTGATCTATAATAAAACCACCACTCGGAAAACGCTACTCCCTTCCCACATCCCTCAGAATGTGGTGAACGATCATCGATTACAACCAAGATGCAATGAATCTCGGTCGCATGCCTCACGCTCAGGGACAGTGCTACCACTCATCATCGTGGTTGCGTCTACTCCAGCTTTGAACTAGAGAGAGTTGAAGACATACTACAGAAATGATCCTGTGAAGTATGATCTTGCTTGCAAGCTATCACCGCTCGCTACTTATGCCACGAGACCGTCAACACGCCCTACGAGAATACGACACACTCTTCACATTCGCGATTTACTTATCGAAGAATTACTTAAGCTCGGACATTCTGCAAAGAACCTAGTTCTACTCCTATTTGGCCGCCATGATCTAACCTTTCCTCACTCAACTATTCTGTGCGCTACCAGTGCTTTTTGCATCCGAAATCAGAGACCATTGCCTCAGGCGAGACTGTATGTAAACACCGCTTGCAGCTCCGGCCGCTAGATGGGGGCCTGGGGCACATACAGTAGCATTCTATGGCGCAAGCAGACATGCCAAATAGTCACTGAAAGAGAAACACACAAGAGGGCAGTCGTAGGACACTTGTGCTTTCTTTAAAACCGCCTCTCTCTTCGAAAATTTTCGCACCGCAATAGCGTATTCACCTCGCCCTAACAGTGCCAACTCTTGTCGATATTTGGCCACTTCCTCTTTCGTTTCACCTTGCGTCTTACTTGATACCCCGCCCAACAGCTGCTGATACACGCTACACGCAATTAATGTGTTTCTCTCTGTATCTCTTTTCGCCTACCACGAGTATTGCTTTTCCTCACATGGCAATTATGAAAACACCCACAGCTAAACAAACACTTCCATTCAGCATCACGTCCATACTATCAGTCATACACCAGTAATTTCACAGCTACTTGCTCCACTAGTACATTTCTTAATGTTACTGTTAAACAGATGAAGAATCAAAGTATACAACAAGTCTCTATGAACATCACTGTCAGGACATTATACGCATACCATGCCCATCTTTATGCTTCAACTATGATGGCCCATGTGCTATGAATAAAGAAATTTCTCATCAAATATCAAATAATTTTACAACTATATAACTACTCCGACTAGCCCCTTACTAAAACTCTAGATGTTTAGCAATCCCGCCATCAATCTCAGAATAATCGCAAGCAGTGCTTTCATCCCATGAGCACTTCTTTGCAAACAAAACCACAAAACTACTTTTTATACTAGCTTCCTTGTCACAGTGAACAGGGAACTAATGCTAGTGCCCCAGTTTACTCAAAAACTTTTTCGCTTGCAACATATAAACAGCCAACTTCAACCTCTGGGATTTTCAAACACACACAGAAAACTTAATTCCACAGAAATTTAGGAGTAACAGTGGTTGCCTGACATTTTCATACATACTCAAATAGCTACTTCTATGCACTTCACACAATGTTCTCATCATGTTCCACCAGAGAACACAGTTATCACTATGAACGGATTCTGGTAAAAGAGCCTTCAAACCACAAACAGCCTGATCAAAGTGATTATCTCCACATCCTCTGCCAATATCATGTCACTCTATACCTGAGGAGGGAAACTACAATGCAGGGGAAGGAGCTTCGTTGTGAGCACTGTCCTGGTATTTCATCATTAACTCTTCTCAAGCCAAGTATGCACCACCTCTGTGTATGGCTGGGTCAATCAAAAAAGACAAGCAGCATCAACAACTCACAGGACACTATGAACATTTTTACCATTATCTGCACCACCTTCCACTGATTTACTGAAAAAGAAACTGCAAAGTCTGGCCAATTTTGTACACCAGTAATCTTGAAAACATTGGAGTCAACAGCAGATACATAGTTTCCAAGACTGTACCTAGGAACAACCCTTCAATTTCAAGATTTACATCTCACTGAGGCACATCACATCATACCCAAACTACACCTAGCAGGAAATTGCTACTCTATTCATTTCCAGCTATCTATGTCATATTCAACGAATGTCTCCCTCCCACCTACATCTTCTACAAAACTGAGTACATTGTTATGAACAAACAACCAATGCCATATTATGGCAACAATCCAGTGCCACTATTATCCACTCTCTTGAAAACAATTGAAATACTCATCCTGACCAACTATCCACCATCTTCAACCCAAATCTCACTCACACCATACCCACAAATCACAAACTTGTGCAGTAAAAATAATTTTGGGTTTCAAAACTCAATCTACTAATCACATACCAGTATTACTTACAACGCCTATCATTCATCATTCACTTCCAAATATCAGCTTATATGCTGTTGTGCAATTAAAGTGCAAATAAACACTAAACCATATAGCACTGAGGTATAGAAAGCGTTCACCAAGAGTTTCCACAATTATGCCTCTTGTGCCTCACACACACACAAATGTAACAACTCTTCACAATACAAAGCATTCACCTTCACCTCTGCACAATATTGCCTGCCATACATTATCGCAAGCACCACTCACATTACAATTCCTTTATGCTATTTCCAGATTAGTCTCCTGCCATTTATACAACTCAGACATTAAATAGCTCTCTTTCTCTTTACACTATCGTCTAACACACTGCACGCCATTTCAGGGCAAATGTACTTGTTTCATTATACTGCGACATGGCCTGTTACAATTTCAAATCAAGCTCCACACAACACAATCTACCTCTTCCTATTTACGCACATTATTGCTTACATTACGTTTTACTTGTGATTGTGGCTCAGCAATAGCCGAGCACTACGAAAAATACATTACAGACTCATTTAATGTTCCCCTCCACGGAAATCTTTAGTAAAAGGCGAAAGATTTATTCGATTTGAAGGGAAACCAGAGTGCCGATCAACGCACTCACTTCCATACTTATGGCTGCTTCTCTAGTACTTCTGCGCGAGAACGCGGAAAATTCTTTCCCTCTTGTCCACTTCTCTACCGTCAACAGACTTCCAGTGTTATGCAAGCACAAACCGCAAAACTAACTGCCAACGCTGAAATACGTGTCTGCCAAATGAGGTCGCTATTACTCTTTACATAACTATTTTCATCATTTCTGTCACCATCCAAGCTGCTTCATTACCTCACCTGCCGCCAGATGGCAGCACGCCTAATTCCTGTCGGCGACCCACCGTTTGACATACAACGTTCGGCACACAACTGCCCGCAGTGCTCTGCATCTAACACTAATCTCTCTCCTCCCCACCACACTCGTTCACTGAAAAAACTGACAACTAGATAGTTCTTTGTACGCGAAACTAGGCCACATCAGACGCAACGTGTATGTAGATGTGTAGTGCAAGGGAAATATCCCCTGCTCCCACACAACTAATACTAGCTGACAACAGAAACAAAATTTCTGTCGATAGTATTTGAACCAGTCTTATTCATTTGCGAATTTCATGCATTCCTTCTTGCTGGTAACAGTGCCTTGCAAATCACTCAATTCATGTTTTCTAGCCAAACGTGCTGCTCCTGATTGTTTCGTACATCATGCATTAGTGGTCATTATCAAGACTGTGTTGTGTGTCAGCTTTTTATGGTCATCAATTGCACTCTGCTTGTGCTGCTCACTCATTCTTGTAACTCAAAGTACGTCGTTGTCATCCAATCCTAGCACTTGCAGCAGGACAAATCAACTGGCTCGTCACCGTGCCACTCGGGAAACTTCCGCAAGGCTTTCATGACATGTCGCAATCAAAGTCCTTCCACAACATTTCTGCAACGCGGCGGGTCACGATACCGAAAGTATGACTTATGCTTCTGATCTATAATAAAACCACCACTCGGAAAGCGCTACTCCCTTCCCACATCCCTCAGAATGTGGTGAACGATCATCGATTACAACCAAGATGCAATGAATCTCGGTCGCATGCCTCACGCTCAGGGACAGTGCTACCACTCATCATCGTGGTTGCGTCTACTCCAGCTTTGAACTAGAGAGAGTTGAAGACATACTACAGAAATGATCCTGTGAAGTATGATCTTGCTTGCAAGCTATCACCGCTCGCTACTTATGCCACGAGACCGTCAACACGCCCTACGAGAATACGACACACTCTTCACATTCGCGATTTACTTATCGAAGAATTACTTAAGCTCGGACATTCTGCAAAGAACCTAGTTCTACTCCTATTTGGCCGCCATGATCTAACCTTTCCTCACTCAACTATTCTGTGCGCTACCAGTGCTTTTTGCATCCGAAATCAGAGACCATTGCCTCAGGCGAGACTGTATGTAAACACCGCTTGCAGCTCCGGCCGCTAGATGGGGGCCTGGGGCACATACAGTAGCATTCTATGGCGCAAGCAGACATGCCAAATAGTCACTGAAAGAGAAACACACAAGAGGGCAGTCATAGGACACTTGTGCTTTCTTTAAAACCGCCTCTCTCTTCGAAAATTTTCGCACCGCAATAGCGTATTCACCTCGCCCTAACAGTGCCAACTCTTGTCGATATTTGGCCACTTCCTCTTTCGTTTCACCTTGCGTCTTACTTGATACCCCGCCCAACAGCTGCTGATACACGCTACACGCAATTAATGTGTTTCTCTCTGTATCTCTTTTCGCCTACCACGAGTATTGCTTTTCCTCACATGGCAATTATGAAAACACCCACAGCTAAACAAACACTTCCATTCAGCATCACGTCCATACTATCAGTCATACACCAGTAATTTCACAGCTACTTGCTCCACTAATACATTTCTTAATGTTACTGTTAAACAGATGAAGAATCAAAGTATACAACAAGTCTCTATGAACATCACTGTCAGGACATTATACGCATACCATGCCCATCTTTATGCTTCAACTATGATGGCCCATGTGCTATGAATAAAGAAATTTCTCATCAAATATCAAATAATTTTACAACTATATAACTACTCCGACTAGCCCCTTACTAAAACTCTAGATGTTTAGCAATCCCGCCATCAATCTCAGAATAATCGCAAGCAGTGCTTTCATCCCATGAGCACTTCTTTGCAAACAAAACCACAAAACTACTTTTTATACTAGCTTCCTTGTCACAGTGAACAGGGAACTAATGCTAGTGCCCCAGTTTACTCAAAAACTTTTTCGCTTGCAACATATAAACAGCCAACTTGAACCTCTGGGATTTTCAAACACACACAGAAAACTTAATTCCACAGAAATTTAGGAGTAACAGTGGTTGCCTGACATTTTCATACATACTCAAATAGCTACTTCTATGCACTTCACACAATGTTCTCATCATGTTCCACCAGAGAACACAGTTATCACTATGAATGGATTCTGGTAAAAGAGCCTTCAAACCACAAACAGCCTGATCAAAGTGATTATCTCCACATCCTCTGCCAATATCATGTCACTCTATACCTGAGGAGGGAAACTACAATGCAGGGGAAGGAGCTTCGTTGTGAGCACTGTCCTGGTATTTCATCATTAACTCTTCTCAAGCCAAGTATGCACCACCTCTGTGTATGGCTGGGTCAATCAAAAAAGACAAGCAGCATCAACAACTCACAGGACACTATGAACATTTTTACCATTATCTGCACCACCTTCCACTGATTTACTGAAGAAGAAACTGCAAAGTCTGGCCAATTTTGTACACCAGTAATCTTGAAAACATTGGAGTCAACAGCACATACATAGTTTCCAAGACTGTACCTAGGAACAACCCTTCAATTTCAAGATTTACATCTCACTGAGGCACATCACATCATACCCAAACTACACCTAGCAGGAAATTGCTACTCTATTCATTTCCAGCTATCTATGTCATATTCAACAAATGTCTCCCTCCCACCTACATCTTCTACAAAACTGAGTACATTGTTATGAACAAACAACCAATGCCATATTATGGCAACAATCCAGTGCCACTATTATCCACTCTCTTGAAAACAATTGAAATACTCATCCTGACCAACTATCCACCATCTTCAACCCAAATCTCACTCACACCATACCCACAAATCACAAACTTGTGCAGTAAAAATAATTTTGGGTTTCAAAACTCAATCTACTAATCACATACCAGTATTACTTACAACGCCTATCATTCATCATTCACTTCCAAATATCAGCTTATATGCTGTTGTGCAATTAAAGTGCAAATAAACACTAAACCATATAGCACTGAGGTATAGAAAGCGTTCACCAAGAGTTTCCACAATTATGCCTCTTGTGCCTCACACACACACAAATGTAACAACTCTTCACAATACAAAGCATTCACCTTCACCTCTGCACAATATTGCCTGCCATACATTATCGCAAGCACCACTCACATTACAATTCCTTTATGCTATTTCCAGATTAGTCTCCTGCCATTTATACAACTCAGACATTAAATAGCTCTCTTTCTCTTTACACTATCGTCTAACACACTGCACGCCATTTCAGGGCAAATGTACTTGTTTCATTATACTGCGACATGGCCTGTTACAATTTCAAATCAAGCAAAAACATCTACCTGATCCAACGTGCTCCGCTACTCCACACAACACAATCTACCTCTTCCTATTTACGCACATTATTGCTTACATTACGTTTTACTTGTGATTGTGGCTCAGCAATAGCCGAGCACTACGAAAAATACATTACAGACTCATTTAATGTTCCCCTCCACGGAAATCTTTAGTAAAAGGCGAAAGATTTATTCGATTTGAAGGGAAACCAGAGTGCCGATCAACGCACTCACTTCCATACTTATGGCTGCTTCTCTAGTACTTCTGCGCGAGAACGCGGAAAATTCTTTCCCTCTTGTCCACTTCTCTACCGTCAACAGACTTCCAGTGTTATGCAAGCACAAACCGCAAAACTAACTGCCAACGCTGAAATACGTGTCTGCCAAATGAGGTCGCTATTACTCTTTACATAACTATTTTCATCATTTCTGTCACCATCCAAGCTGCTTCATTACCTCACCTGCCGCCAGATGGCAGCACGCCTAATTCCTGTCGGCGACCCACCGTTTGACATACAACGTTCGGCACACAACTGCCCGCAGTGCTCTGCATCTAACACTAATCTCTCTCCTCCCCACCACACTCGTTCACTGAAAAAACTGACAACTAGATAGTTCTTTGTACGCGAAACTAGGCCACATCAGACGCAACGTGTATGTAGATGTGTAGTGCAAGGGAAATATCCCCTGCTCCCACACAACTAATACTAGCTGACAACAGAAACAAAATTTCTGTCGATAGTATTTGAACCAGTCTTATTCATTTGCGAATTTCATGCATTCCTTCTTGCTGGTAACAGTGCCTTGCAAATCACTCAATTCATGTTTTCTAGCCAAACGTGCTGCTCCTGATTGTTTCGTACATCATGCATTAGTGGTCATTATCAAGACTGTGTTGTGTGTCAGCTTTTTATGGTCATCGATTGCACTCTGCTTGTGCTGCTCACTCATTCTTGTAACTCAAAGTACGTCGTTGTCATCCAATCCTAGCACTTGCAGCAGGACAAATCAACTGGCTCGTCACCGTGCCACTCGGGAAACTTCCGCAAGGCTTTCATGACATGTCGCAATCAAAGTCCTTCCACAACATTTCTGCAACGCGGCGGGTCACGATACCGAAAGTATGACTTATGCTTCTGATCTATAATAAAACCACCACTCGAAAAGCGCTACTCCCTTCCCACATCCCTCAGAATGTGGTGAACGATCATCGATTACAACCAAGATGCAATGAATCTCGGTCGCATGCCTCACGCTCAGGGACAGTGCTACCACTCATCATCGTGGTTGCGTCTACTCCAGCTTTGAACTAGAGAGAGTTGAAGACATACTACAGAAATGATCCTGTGAAGTATGATCTTGCTTGCAAGCTATCACCGCTCGCTACTTATGCCACGAGACCGTCAACACGCCCTACGAGAATACGACACACTCTTCACATTCGCGATTTACTTATCGAAGAATTACTTAAGCTCGGACATTCTGCAAAGAACCTAGTTCTACTCCTATTTGGCCGCCATGATCTAACCTTTCCTCACTCAACTATTCTGTGCGCTACCAGTGCTTTTTGCATCCGAAATCAGAGACCATTGCCTCAGGCGAGACTGTATGTAAACACCGCTTGCAGCTCCGGCCGCTAGATGGGGGCCTGGGGCACATACAGTAGCATTCTATGGCGCAAGCAGACATGCCAAATAGTCACTGAAAGAGAAACACACAAGAGGGCAGTCATAGGACACTTGTGCTTTCTTTAAAACCGCCTCTCTCTTCGAAAATTTTCGCACCGCAATAGCGTATTCACCTCACCCTAACAGTGCCAACTCTTGTCGATATTTGGCCACTTCCTCTTTCGTTTCACCTTGCGTCTTACTTGATACCCCGCCCAACAGCTGCTGATACACGCTACACGCAATTAATGTGTTTCTCTCTGTATCTCTTTTCGCCTACCACGAGTATTGCTTTTCCTCACATGGCAATTATGAAAACACCCACAGCTAAACAAACACTTCCATTCAGCATCACGTCCATACTATCAGTCATACACCAGTAATTTCACAGCTACTTGCTCCACTAATACATTTCTTAATGTTACTGTTAAACAGATGAAGAATCAAAGTATACAACAAGTCTCTATGAACATCACTGTCAGGACATTATACGCATACCATGCCCATCTTTATGCTTCAACTATGATGGCCCATGTGCTATGAATAAAGAAATTTCTCATCAAATATCAAATAATTTTACAACTATATAACTACTCCGACTAGCCCCTTACTAAAACTCTAGATGTTTAGCAATCCCGCCATCAATCTCAGAATAATCGCAAGCAGTGCTTTCATCCCATGAGCACTTCTTTGCAAACAAAACCACAAAACTACTTTTTATACTAGCTTCCTTGTCACAGTGAACAGGGAACTAATGCTAGTGCCCCAGTTTACTCAAAAACTTTTTCGCTTGCAACATATAAACAGCCAACTTGAACCTCTGGGATTTTCAAACACACACAGAAAACTTAATTCCACAGAAATTTAGGAGTAACAGTGGTTGCCTGACATTTTCATACATACTCAAATAGCTACTTCTATGCACTTCACACAATGTTCTCATCATGTTCCACCAGAGAACACAGTTATCACTATGAATGGATTCTGGTAAAAGAGCCTTCAAACCACAAACAGCCTGATCAAAGTGATTATCTCCACATCCTCTGCCAATATCATGTCACTCTATACCTGAGGAGGGAAACTACAATGCAGGGGAAGGAGCTTCGTTGTGAGCACTGTCCTGGTATTTCATCATTAACTCTTCTCAAGCCAAGTATGCACCACCTCTGTGTATGGCTGGGTCAATCAAAAAAGACAAGCAGCATCAACAACTCACAGGACACTATGAACATTTTTACCATTATCTGCACCACCTTCCACTGATTTACTGAAGAAGAAACTGCAAAGTCTGGCCAATTTTGTACACCAGTAATCTTGAAAACATTGGAGTCAACAGCAGATACATAGTTTCCAAGACTGTACCTAGGAACAACCCTTCAATTTCAAGATTTACATCTCACTGAGGCACATCACATCATACCCAAACTACACCTAGCAGGAAATTGCTACTCTATTCATTTCCAGCTATCTATGTCATATTCAACAAATGTCTCCCTCCCACCTACATCTTCTACAAAACTGAGTACATTGTTATGAACAAACAACCAATGCCATATTATGGCAACAATCCAGTGCCACTATTATCCACTCTCTTGAAAACAATTGAAATACTCATCCTGACCAACTATCCACCATCTTCAACCCAAATCTCACTCACACCATACCCACAAATCACAAACTTGTGCAGTAAAAATAATTTTGGGTTTCAAAACTCAATCTACTAATCACATACCAGTATTACTTACAACGCCTATCATTCATCATTCACTTCCAAATATCAGCTTATATGCTGTTGTGCAATTAAAGTGCAAATAAACACTAAACCATATAGCACTGAGGTATAGAAAGCGTTCACCAAGAGTTTCCACAATTATGCCTCTTGTGCCTCACACACACACAAATGTAACAACTCTTCACAATACAAAGCATTCACCTTCACCTCTGCACAATATTGCCTGCCATACATTATCGCAAGCACCACTCACATTACAATTCCTTTATGCTATTTCCAGATTAGTCTCCTGCCATTTATACAACTCAGACATTAAATAGCTCTCTTTCTCTTTACACTATCGTCTAACACACTGCACGCCATTTCAGGGCAAATGTACTTGTTTCATTATACTGCGACATGGCCTGTTACAATTTCAAATCAAGCAAAAACATCTACCTGATCCAACGTGCTCCGCTACTCCACACAACACAATCTACCTCTTCCTATTTACGCACATTATTGCTTACATTACGTTTTACTTGTGATTGTGGCTCAGCAATAGCCGAGCACTACGAAAAATACATTACAGACTCATTTAATGTTCCCCTCCACGGAAATCTTTAGTAAAAGGCGAAAGATTTATTCGATTTGAAGGGAAACCAGAGTGCCGATCAACGCACTCACTTCCATACTTATGGCTGCTTCTCTAGTACTTCTGCGCGAGAACGCGGAAAATTCTTTCCCTCTTGTCCACTTCTCTACCGTCAACAGACTTCCAGTGTTATGCAAGCACAAACCGCAAAACTAACTGCCAACGCTGAAATACGTGTCTGCCAAATGAGGTCGCTATTACTCTTTACATAACTATTTTCATCATTTCTGTCACCATCCAAGCTGCTTCATTACCTCACCTGCCGCCAGATGGCAGCACGCCTAATTCCTGTCGGCGACCCACCGTTTGACATACAACGTTCGGCACACAACTGCCCGCAGTGCTCTGCATCTAACACTAATCTCTCTCCTCCCCACCACACTCGTTCACTGAAAAAACTGACAACTAGATAGTTCTTTGTACGCGAAACTAGGCCACATCAGACGCAACGTGTATGTAGATGTGTAGTGCAAGGGAAATATCCCCTGCTCCCACACAACTAATACTAGCTGACAACAGAAACAAAATTTCTGTCGATAGTATTTGAACCAGTCTTATTCATTTGCGAATTTCATGCATTCCTTCTTGCTGGTAACAGTGCCTTGCAAATCACTCAATTCATGTTTTCTAGCCAAACGTGCTGCTCCTGATTGTTTCGTACATCATGCATTAGTGGTCATTATCAAGACTGTGTTGTGTGTCAGCTTTTTATGGTCATCAATTGCACTCTGCTTGTGCTGCTCACTCATTCTTGTAACTCAAAGTACGTCGTTGTCATCCAATCCTAGCACTTGCAGCAGGACAAATCAACTGGCTCGTCACCGTGCCACTCGGGAAACTTCCGCAAGGCTTTCATGACATGTCGCAATCAAAGTCCTTCCACAACATTTCTGCAACGCGGCGGGTCACGATACCGAAAGTATGACTTATGCTTCTGATCTATAATAAAACCACCACTCGGAAAGCGCTACTCCCTTCCCACATACCTCAGAATGTGGTGAACGATCATCGATTACAACCAAGATGCAATGAATCTCGGTCGCATGCCTCACGCTCAGGGACAGTGCTACCACTCATCATCGTGGTTGCGTCTACTCCAGCTTTGAACTAGAGAGAGTTGAAGACATACTACAGAAATGATCCTGTGAAGTATGATCTTGCTTGCAAGCTATCACCGCTCGCTACTTATGCCACGAGACCGTCAACACGCCCTACGAGAATACGACACACTCTTCACATTCGCGATTTACTTATCGAAGAATTACTTAAGCTCGGACATTCTGCAAAGAACCTAGTTCTACTCCTATTTGGCCGCCATGATCTAACCTTTCCTCACTCAACTATTCTGTGCGCTACCAGTGCTTTTTGCATCCGAAATCAGAGACCATTGCCTCAGGCGAGACTGTATGTAAACACCGCTTGCAGCTCCGGCCGCTAGATGGGGGCCTGGGGCACATACAGTAGCATTCTATGGCGCAAGCAGACATGCCAAATAGTCACTGAAAGAGAAACACACAAGAGGGCAGTCATAGGACACTTGTGCTTTCTTTAAAACCGCCTCTCTCTTCGAAAATTTTCGCACCGCAATAGCGTATTCACCTCGCCCTAACAGTGCCAACTCTTGTCGATATTTGGCCACTTCCTCTTTCGTTTCACCTTGCGTCTTACTTGATACCCCGCCCAACAGCTGCTGATACACGCTACACGCAATTAATGTGTTTCTCTCTGTATCTCTTTTCGCCTACCACGAGTATTGCTTTTCCTCACATGGCAATTATGAAAACACCCACAGCTAAACAAACACTTCCATTCAGCATCACGTCCATACTATCAGTCATACACCAGTAATTTCACAGCTACTTGCTCCACTAATACATTTCTTAATGTTACTGTTAAACAGATGAAGAATCAAAGTATACAACAAGTCTCTATGAACATCACTGTCAGGACATTATACGCATACCATGCCCATCTTTATGCTTCAACTATGATGGCCCATGTGCTATGAATAAAGAAATTTCTCATCAAATATCAAATAATTTTACAACTATATAACTACTCCGACTAGCCCCTTACTAAAACTCTAGATGTTTAGCAATCCCGCCATCAATCTCAGAATAATCGCAAGCAGTGCTTTCATCCCATGAGCACTTCTTTGCAAACAAAACCACAAAACTACTTTTTATACTAGCTTCCTTGTCACAGTGAACAGGGAACTAATGCTAGTGCCCCAGTTTACTCAAAAACTTTTTCGCTTGCAACATATAAACAGCCAACTTGAACCTCTGGGATTTTCAAACACACACAGAAAACTTAATTCCACAGAAATTTAGGAGTAACAGTGGTTGCCTGACATTTTCATACATACTCAAATAGCTACTTCTATGCACTTCACACAATGTTCTCATCATGTTCCACCAGAGAACACAGTTATCACTATGAATGGATTCTGGTAAAAGAGCCTTCAAACCACAAACAGCCTGATCAAAGTGATTATCTCCACATCCTCTGCCAATATCATGTCACTCTATACCTGAGGAGGGAAACTACAATGCAGGGGAAGGAGCTTCGTTGTGAGCACTGTCCTGGTATTTCATCATTAACTCTTCTCAAGCCAAGTATGCACCACCTCTGTGTATGGCTGGGTCAATCAAAAAAGACAAGCAGCATCAACAACTCACAGGACACTATGAACATTTTTACCATTATCTGCACCACCTTCCACTGATTTACTGAAGAAGAAACTGCAAAGTCTGGCCAATTTTGTACACCAGTAATCTTGAAAACATTGGAGTCAACAGCAGATACATAGTTTCCAAGACTGTACCTAGGAACAACCCTTCAATTTCAAGATTTACATCTCACTGAGGCACATCACATCATACCCAAACTACACCTAGCAGGAAATTGCTACTCTATTCATTTCCAGCTATCTATGTCATATTCAACAAATGTCTCCCTCCCACCTACATCTTCTACAAAACTGAGTACATTGTTATGAACAAACAACCAATGCCATATTATGGCAACAATCCAGTGCCACTATTATCCACTCTCTTGAAAACAATTGAAATACTCATCCTGACCAACTATCCACCATCTTCAACCCAAATCTCACTCACACCATACCCACAAATCACAAACTTGTGCAGTAAAAATAATTTTGGGTTTCAAAACTCAATCTACTAATCACATACCAGTATTACTTACAACGCCTATCATTCATCATTCACTTCCAAATATCAGCTTATATGCTGTTGTGCAATTAAAGTGCAAATAAACACTAAACCATATAGCACTGAGGTATAGAAAGCGTTCACCAAGAGTTTCCACAATTATGCCTCTTGTGCCTCACACACACACAAATGTAACAACTCTTCACAATACAAAGCATTCACCTTCACCTCTGCACAATATTGCCTGCCATACATTATCGCAAGCACCACTCACATTACAATTCCTTTATGCTATTTCCAGATTAGTCTCCTGCCATTTATACAACTCAGACATTAAATAGCTCTCTTTCTCTTTACACTATCGTCTAACACACTGCACGCCATTTCAGGGCAAATGTACTTGTTTCATTATACTGCGACATGGCCTGTTACAATTTCAAATCAAGCAAAAACATCTACCTGATCCAACGTGCTCCGCTACTCCACACAACACAATCTACCTCTTCCTATTTACACACATTATTGCTTACATTACGTTTTACTTGTGATTGTGGCTCAGCAATAGCCGAGCACTACGAAAAATACATTACAGACTCATTTAATGTTCCCCTCCACGGAAATCTTTAGTAAAAGGCGAAAGATTTATTCGATTTGAAGGGAAACCAGAGTGCCGATCAACGCACTCACTTCCATACTTATGGCTGCTTCTCTAGTACTTCTGCGCGAGAACGCGGAAAATTCTTTCCCTCTTGTCCACTTCTCTACCGTCAACAGACTTCCAGTGTTATGCAAGCACAAACCGCAAAACTAACTGCCAACGCTGAAATACGTGTCTGCCAAATGAGGTCGCTATTACTCTTTACATAACTATTTTCATCATTTCTGTCACCATCCAAGCTGCTTCATTACCTCACCTGCCGCCAGATGGCAGCACGCCTAATTCCTGTCGGCGACCCACCGTTTGACATACAACGTTCGGCACACAACTGCCCGCAGTGCTCTGCATCTAACACTAATCTCTCTCCTCCCCACCACACTCGTTCACTGAAAAAACTGACAACTAGATAGTTCTTTGTACGCGAAACTAGGCCACATCAGACGCAACGTGTATGTAGATGTGTAGTGCAAGGGAAATATCCCCTGGTCCCACACAACTAATACTAGCTGACAACAGAAACAAAATTTCTGTCGATAGTATTTGAACCAGTCTTATTCATTTGCGAATTTCATGCATTCCTTCTTGCTGGTAACAGTGCCTTGCAAATCACTCAATTCATGTTTTCTAGCCAAACGTGCTGCTCCTGATTGTTTCGTACATCATGCATTAGTGGTCATTATCAAGACTGTGTTGTGTGTCAGCTTTTTATGGTCATCAATTGCACTCTGCTTGTGCTGCTCACTCATTCTTGTAACTCAAAGTACGTCGTTGTCATCCAATCCTAGCACTTGCAGCAGGACAAATCAACTGGCTCGTCACCGTGCCACTCGGGAAACTTCCGCAAGGCTTTCATGACATGTCGCAATCAAAGTCCTTCCACAACATTTCTGCAACGCGGCGGGTCACGATACCGAAAGTATGACTTATGCTTCTGATCTATAATAAAACCACCACTCGGAAAGCGCTACTCCCTTCCCACATCCCTCAGAATGTGGTGAACGATCATCGATTACAACCAAGATGCAATGAATCTCGGTCGCATGCCTCACGCTCAGGGACAGTGCTACCACTCATCATCGTGGTTGCGTCTACTCCAGCTTTGAACTAGAGAGAGTTGAAAACATACTACAGAAATGATCCTGTGAAGTATGATCTTGCTTGCAAGCTATTACCGCTCGCTACTTATGCCACGAGACCGTCAACACGCCCTACGAGAATACGACACACTCTTCACATTCGCGATTTACTTATCGAAGAATTACTTAAGCTCGGACATTCTGCAAAGAACCTAGTTCTACTCCTATTTGGCCGCCATGATCTAACCTTTCCTCACTCAACTATTCTGTGCGCTACCAGTGCTTTTTGCATCCGAAATCAGAGACCATTGCCTCAGGCGAGACTGTATGTAAACACCGCTTGCAGCTCCGGCCGCTAGATGGGGGCCTGGGGCACATACAGTAGCATTCTATGGCGCAAGCAGACATGCCAAATAGTCACTGAAAGAGAAACACACAAGAGGGCAGTCATAGGACACTTGTGCTTTCTTTAAAACCGCCTCTCTCTTCGAAAATTTTCGCACCGCAATAGCGTATTCACCTCGCCCTAACAGTGCCAACTCTTGTCGATATTTGGCCACTTCCTCTTTCGTTTCACCTTGCGGCTGCTGATACACGCTACACGCAATTAATGTGTTTCTCTCTGTATCTCTTTTCGCCTACCACGAGTATTGCTTTTCCTCACATGGCAATTATGAAAACACCCACAGCTAAACAAACACTTCCATTCAGCATCACGTCCATACTATCAGTCATACACCAGTAATTTCACAGCTACTTGCTCCACTAATACATTTCTTAATGTTACTGTTAAACAGATGAAGAATCAAAGTATACAACAAGTCTCTATGAACATCACTGTCAGGACATTATACACATACCATGCCCATCTTTATGCTTCAACTATGATGGCCCATGTGCTATGAATAAAGAAATTTCTCATCAAATATCAAATAATTTTACAACTATATAACTACTCCGACTAGCCCCTTACTAAAACTCTAGATGTTTAGCAATCCCGCCATCAATCTCAGAATAATCGCAAGCAGTGCTTTCATCCCATGAGCACTTCTTTGCAAACAAAACCACAAAACTACTTTTTATACTAGCTTCCTTGTCACAGTGAACAGGGAACTAATGCTAGTGCCCCAGTTTACTCAAAAACTTTTTCGCTTGCAACATATAAACAGCCAACTTGAACCTCTGGGATTTTCAAACACACACAGAAAACTTAATTCCACAGAAATTTAGGAGTAACAGTGGTTGCCTGACATTTTCATACATACTCAAATAGCTACTTCTATGCACTTCACACAATGTTCTCATCATGTTCCACCAGAGAACACAGTTATCACTATGAATGGATTCTGGTAAAAGAGCCTTCAAACCACAAACAGCCTGATCAAAGTGATTATCTCCACATCCTCTGCCAATATCATGTCACTCTATACCTGAGGAGGGAAACTACAATGCAGGGGAAGGAGCTTCGTTGTGAGCACTGTCCTGGTATTTCATCATTAACTCTTCTCAAGCCAAGTATGCACCACCTCTGTGTATGGCTGGGTCAATCAAAAAAGACAAGCAGCATCAACAACTCACAGGACACTATGAACATTTTTACCATTATCTGCACCACCTTCCACTGATTTACTGAAGAAGAAACTGCAAAGTCTGGCCAATTTTGTACACCAGTAATCTTGAAAACATTGGAGTCAACAGCAGATACATAGTTTCCAAGACTGTACCTAGGAACAACCCTTCAATTTCAAGATTTACATCTCACTGAGGCACATCACATCATACCCAAACTACACCTAGCAGGAAATTGCTACTCTATTCATTTCCAGCTATCTATGTCATATTCAACAAATGTCTCCCTCCCACCTACATCTTCTACAAAACTGAGTACATTGTTATGAACAAACAACCAATGCCATATTATGGCAACAATCCAGTGCCACTATTATCCACTCTCTTGAAAACAATTGAAATACTCATCCTGACCAACTATCCACCATCTTCAACCCAAATCTCACTCACACCATACCCACAAATCACAAACTTGTGCAGTAAAAATAATTTTGGGTTTCAAAACTCAATCTACTAATCACATACCAGTATTACTTACAACGCCTATCATTCATCATTCACTTCCAAATATCAGCTTATATGCTGTTGTGCAATTAAAGTGCAAATAAACACTAAACCATATAGCACTGAGGTATAGAAAGCGTTCACCAAGAGTTTCCACAATTATGCCTCTTGTGCCTCACACACACACAAATGTAACAACTCTTCACAATACAAAGCATTCACCTTCACCTCTGCACAATATTGCCTGCCATACATTATCGCAAGCACCACTCACATTACAATTCCTTTATGCTATTTCCAGATTAGTCTCCTGCCATTTATACAACTCAGACATTAAATAGCTCTCTTTCTCTTTACACTATCGTCTAACACACTGCACGCCATTTCAGGGCAAATGTACTTGTTTCATTATACTGCGACATGGCCTGTTACAATTTCAAATCAAGCAAAAACATCTACCTGATCCAACGTGCTCCGCTACTCCACACAACACAATCTACCTCTTCCTATTTACACACATTATTGCTTACATTACGTTTTACTTGTGATTGTGGCTCAGCAATAGCCGAGCACTACGAAAAATACATTACAGACTCATTTAATGTTCCCCTCCACGGAAATCTTTAGTAAAAGGCGAAAGATTTATTCGATTTGAAGGGAAACCAGAGTGCCGATCAACGCACTCACTTCCATACTTATGGCTGCTTCTCTAGTACTTCTGCGCGAGAACGCGGAAAATTCTTTCCCTCTTGTCCACTTCTCTACCGTCAACAGACTTCCAGTGTTATGCAAGCACAAACCGCAAAACTAACTGCCAACGCTGAAATACGTGTCTGCCAAATGAGGTCGCTATTACTCTTTACATAACTATTTTCATCATTTCTGTCACCATCCAAGCTGCTTCATTACCTCACCTGCCGCCAGATGGCAGCACGCCTAATTCCTGTCGGCGACCCACCGTTTGACATACAACGTTCGGCACACAACTGCCCGCAGTGCTCTGCATCTAACACTAATCTCTCTCCTCCCCACCACACTCGTTCACTGAAAAAACTGACAACTAGATAGTTCTTTGTACGCGAAACTAGGCCACATCAGACGCAACGTGTATGTAGATGTGTAGTGCAAGGGAAATATCCCCTGCTCCCACACAACTAATACTAGCTGACAACAGAAACAAAATTTCTGTCGATAGTATTTGAACCAGTCTTATTCATTTGCGAATTTCATGCATTCCTTCTTGCTGGTAACAGTGCCTTGCAAATCACTCAATTCATGTTTTCTAGCCAAACGTGCTGCTCCTGATTGTTTCGTACATCATGCATTAGTGGTCATTATCAAGACTGTGTTGTGTGTCAGCTTTTTATGGTCATCAATTGCACTCTGCTTGTGCTGCTCACTCATTCTTGTAACTCAAAGTACGTCGTTGTCATCCAATCCTAGCACTTGCAGCAGGACAAATCAACTGGCTCGTCACCGTGCCACTCGGGAAACTTCCGCAAGGCTTTCATGACATGTCGCAATCAAAGTCCTTCCACAACATTTCTGCAACGCGGCGGGTCACGATACCGAAAGTATGACTTATGCTTCTGATCTATAATAAAACCACCACTCGGAAAGCGCTACTCCCTTCCCACATCCCTCAGAATGTGGTGAACGATCATCGATTACAACCAAGATGCAATGAATCTCGGTCGCATGCCTCACGCTCAGGGACAGTGCTACCACTCATCATCGTGGTTGCGTCTACTCCAGCTTTGAACTAGAGAGAGTTGAAGACATACTACAGAAATGATCCTGTGAAGTATGATCTTGCTTGCAAGCTATCACCGCTCGCTACTTATGCCACGAGACCGTCAACACGCCCTACGAGAATACGACACACTCTTCACATTCGCGATTTACTTATCGAAGAATTACTTAAGCTCGGACATTCTGCAAAGAACCTAGTTCTACTCCTATTTGGCCGCCATGATCTAACCTTTCCTCACTCAACTATTCTGTGCGCTACCAGTGCTTTTTGCATCCGAAATCAGAGACCATTGCCTCAGGCGAGACTGTATGTAAACACCGCTTGCAGCTCCGGCCGCTAGATGGGGGCCTGGGGCACATACAGTAGCATTCTATGG
The DNA here is from genome assembly GCF_023897955.1 of Schistocerca gregaria. Lineage (NCBI taxonomy): Eukaryota > Metazoa > Arthropoda > Insecta > Orthoptera > Acrididae > Schistocerca > Schistocerca gregaria. The sequence goes on from NC_064922.1 coordinate 679,951,517, forward strand.
CGCAAGCAGACATGCCAAATAGTCACTGAAAGAGAAACACACAAGAGGGCAGTCATAGGACACTTGTGCTTTCTTTAAAACCGCCTCTCTCTTCGAAAATTTTCGCACCGCAATAGCGTATTCACCTCACCCTAACAGTGCCAACTCTTGTCGATATTTGGCCACTTCCTCTTTCGTTTCACCTTGCGTCTTACTTGATACCCCGCCCAACAGCTGCTGATACACGCTACACGCAATTAATGTGTTTCTCTCTGTATCTCTTTTCGCCTACCACGAGTATTGCTTTTCCTCACATGGCAATTATGAAAACACCCACAGCTAAACAAACACTTCCATTCAGCATCACGTCCATACTATCAGTCATACACCAGTAATTTCACAGCTACTTGCTCCACTAATACATTTCTTAATGTTACTGTTAAACAGATGAAGAATCAAAGTATACAACAAGTCTCTATGAACATCACTGTCAGGACATTATACGCATACCATGCCCATCTTTATGCTTCAACTATGATGGCCCATGTGCTATGAATAAAGAAATTTCTCATCAAATATCAAATAATTTTACAACTATATAACTACTCCGACTAGCCCCTTACTAAAACTCTAGATGTTTAGCAATCCCGCCATCAATCTCAGAATAATCGCAAGCAGTGCTTTCATCCCATGAGCACTTCTTTGCAAACAAAACCACAAAACTACTTTTTATACTAGCTTCCTTGTCACAGTGAACAGGGAACTAATGCTAGTGCCCCAGTTTACTCAAAAACTTTTTCGCTTGCAACATATAAACAGCCAACTTGAACCTCTGGGATTTTCAAACACACACAGAAAACTTAATTCCACAGAAATTTAGGAGTAACAGTGGTTGCCTGACATTTTCATACATACTCAAATAGCTACTTCTATGCACTTCACACAATGTTCTCATCATGTTCCACCAGAGAACACAGTTATCACTATGAATGGATTCTGGTAAAAGAGCCTTCAAACCACAAACAGCCTGATCAAAGTGATTATCTCCACATCCTCTGCCAATATCATGTCACTCTATACCTGAGGAGGGAAACTACAATGCAGGGGAAGGAGCTTCGTTGTGAGCACTGTCCTGGTATTTCATCATTAACTCTTCTCAAGCCAAGTATGCACCACCTCTGTGTATGGCTGGGTCAATCAAAAAAGACAAGCAGCATCAACAACTCACAGGACACTATGAACATTTTTACCATTATCTGCACCACCTTCCACTGATTTACTGAAGAAGAAACTGCAAAGTCTGGCCAATTTTGTACACCAGTAATCTTGAAAACATTGGAGTCAACAGCAGATACATAGTTTCCAAGACTGTACCTAGGAACAACCCTTCAATTTCAAGATTTACATCTCACTGAGGCACATCACATCATACCCAAACTACACCTAGCAGGAAATTGCTACTCTATTCATTTCCAGCTATCTATGTCATATTCAACAAATGTCTCCCTCCCACCTACATCTTCTACAAAACTGAGTACATTGTTATGAACAAACAACCAATGCCATATTATGGCAACAATCCAGTGCCACTATTATCCACTCTCTTGAAAACAATTGAAATACTCATCCTGACCAACTATCCACCATCTTCAACCCAAATCTCACTCACACCATACCCACAAATCACAAACTTGTGCAGTAAAAATAATTTTGGGTTTCAAAACTCAATCTACTAATCACATACCAGTATTACTTACAACGCCTATCATTCATCATTCACTTCCAAATATCAGCTTATATGCTGTTGTGCAATTAAAGTGCAAATAAACACTAAACCATATAGCACTGAGGTATAGAAAGCGTTCACCAAGAGTTTCCACAATTATGCCTCTTGTGTCTCACACACACACAAATGTAACAACTCTTCACAATACAAAGCATTCACCTTCACCTCTGCACAATATTGCCTGCCATACATTATCGCAAGCACCACTCACATTACAATTCCTTTATGCTATTTCCAGATTAGTCTCCTGCCATTTATACAACTCAGACATTAAATAGCTCTCTTTCTCTTTACACTATCGTCTAACACACTGCACGCCATTTCAGGGCAAATGTACTTGTTTCATTATACTGCGACATGGCCTGTTACAATTTCAAATCAAGCAAAAACATCTACCTGATCCAACGTGCTCCGCTACTCCACACAACACATTCTACCTCTTCCTATTTACACACATTATTGCTTACATTACGTTTTACTTGTGATTGTGGCTCAGCAATAGCCGAGCACTACGAAAAATACATTACAGACTCATTTAATGTTCCCCTCCACGGAAATCTTTAGTAAAAGGCGAAAGATTTATTCGATTTGAAGGGAAACCAGAGTGCCGATCAACGCACTCACTTCCATACTTATGGCTGCTTCTCTAGTACTTCTGCGCGAGAACGCGGAAAATTCTTTCCCTCTTGTCCACTTCTCTACCGTCAACAGACTTCCAGTGTTATGCAAGCACAAACCGCAAAACTAACTGCCAACGCTGAAATACGTGTCTGCCAAATGAGGTCGCTATTACTCTTTACATAACTATTTTCATCATTTCTGTCACCATCCAAGCTGCTTCATTACCTCACCTGCCGCCAGATGGCAGCACGCCTAATTCCTGTCGGCGACCCACCGTTTGACATACAACGTTCGGCACACAACTGCCCGCAGTGCTCTGCATCTAACACTAATCTCTCTCCTCCCCACCACACTCGTTCACTGAAAAAACTGACAACTAGATAGTTCTTTGTACGCGAAACTAGGCCACATCAGACGCAACGTGTATGTAGATGTGTAGTGCAAGGGAAATATCCCCTGCTCCCACACAACTAATACTAGCTGACAACAGAAACAAAATTTCTGTCGATAGTATTTGAACCAGTCTTATTCATTTGCGAATTTCATGCATTCCTTCTTGCTGGTAACAGTGCCTTGCAAATCACTCAATTCATGTTTTCTAGCCAAACGTGCTGCTCCTGATTGTTTCGTACATCATGCATTAGTGGTCATTATCAAGACTGTGTTGTGTGTCAGCTTTTTATGGTCATCAATTGCACTCTGCTTGTGCTGCTCACTCATTCTTGTAACTCAAAGTACGTCGTTATCATCCAATCCTAGCACTTGCAGCAGGACAAATCAACTGGCTCGTCACCGTGCCACTCGGGAAACTTCCGCAAGGCTTTCATGACATGTCGCAATCAAAGTCCTTCCACAACATTTCTGCAACGCGGCGGGTCACGATACCGAAAGTATGACTTATGCTTCTGATCTATAATAAAACCACCACTCGGAAAGCGCTACTCCCTTCCCACATCCCTCAGAATGTGGTGAACGATCATCGATTACAACCAAGATGCAATGAATCTCGGTCGCATGCCTCACGCTCAGGGACAGTGCTACCACTCATCATCGTGGTTGCGTCTACTCCAGCTTTGAACTAGAGAGAGTTGAAGACATACTACAGAAATGATCCTGTGAAGTATGATCTTGCTTGCAAGCTATCACCGCTCGCTACTTATGCCACGAGACCGTCAACACGCCCTACGAGAATACGACACACTCTTCACATTCGCGATTTACTTATCGAAGAATTACTTAAGCTCGGACATTCTGCAAAGAACCTAGTTCTACTCCTATTTGGCCGCCATGATCTAACCTTTCCTCACTCAACTATTCTGTGCGCTACCAGTGCTTTTTGCATCCGAAATCAGAGACCATTGCCTCAGGCGAGACTGTATGTAAACACCGCTTGCAGCTCCGGCCGCTAGATGGGGGCCTGGGGCACATACAGTAGCATTCTATGGCGCAAGCAGACATGCCAAATAGTCACTGAAAGAGAAACACACAAGAGGGCAGTCATAGGACACTTGTGCTTTCTTTAAAACCGCCTCTCTCTTCGAAAATTTTCGCACCGCAATAGCGTATTCACCTCACCCTAACAGTGCCAACTCTTGTCGATATTTGGCCACTTCCTCTTTCGTTTCACCTTGCGTCTTACTTGATACCCCGCCCAACAGCTGCTGATACACGCTACACGCAATTAATGTGTTTCTCTCTGTATCTCTTTTCGCCTACCACGAGTATTGCTTTTCCTCACATGGCAATTATGAAAACACCCACAGCTAAACAAACACTTCCATTCAGCATCACGTCCATACTATCAGTCATACACCAGTAATTTCACAGCTACTTGCTCCACTAATACATTTCTTAATGTTACTGTTAAACAGATGAAGAATCAAAGTATACAACAAGTCTCTATGAACATCACTGTCAGGACATTATACGCATACCATGCCCATCTTTATGCTTCAACTATGATGGCCCATGTGCTATGAATAAAGAAATTTCTCATCAAATATCAAATAATTTTACAACTATATAACTACTCCGACTAGCCCCTTACTAAAACTCTAGATGTTTAGCAATCCCGCCATCAATCTCAGAATAATCGCAAGCAGTGCTTTCATCCCATGAGCACTTCTTTGCAAACAAAACCACAAAACTACTTTTTATACTAGCTTCCTTGTCACAGTGAACAGGGAACTAATGCTAGTGCCCCAGTTTACTCAAAAACTTTTTCGCTTGCAACATATAAACAGCCAACTTGAACCTCTGGGATTTTCAAACACACACAGAAAACTTAATTCCACAGAAATTTAGGAGTAACAGTGGTTGCCTGACATTTTCATACATACTCAAATAGCTACTTCTATGCACTTCACACAATGTTCTCATCATGTTCCACCAGAGAACACAGTTATCACTATGAATGGATTCTGGTAAAAGAGCCTTCAAACCACAAACAGCCTGATCAAAGTGATTATCTCCACATCCTCTGCCAATATCATGTCACTCTATACCTGAGGAGGGAAACTACAATGCAGGGGAAGGAGCTTCGTTGTGAGCACTGTCCTGGTATTTCATCATTAACTCTTCTCAAGCCAAGTATGCACCACCTCTGTGTATGGCTGGGTCAATCAAAAAAGACAAGCAGCATCAACAACTCACAGGACACTATGAACATTTTTACCATTATCTGCACCACCTTCCACTGATTTACTGAAGAAGAAACTGCAAAGTCTGGCCAATTTTGTACACCAGTAATCTTGAAAACATTGGAGTCAACAGCACATACATAGTTTCCAAGACTGTACCTAGGAACAACCCTTCAATTTCAAGATTTACATCTCACTGAGGCACATCACATCATACCCAAACTACACCTAGCAGGAAATTGCTACTCTATTCATTTCCAGCTATCTATGTCATATTCAACAAATGTCTCCCTCCCACCTACATCTTCTACAAAACTGAGTACATTGTTATGAACAAACAACCAATGCCATATTATGGCAACAATCCAGTGCCACTATTATCCACTCTCTTGAAAACAATTGAAATACTCATCCTGACCAACTATCCACCATCTTCAACCCAAATCTCACTCACACCATACCCACAAATCACAAACTTGTGCAGTAAAAATAATTTTGGGTTTCAAAACTCAATCTACTAATCACATACCAGTATTACTTACAACGCCTATCATTCATCATTCACTTCCAAATATCAGCTTATATGCTGTTGTGCAATTAAAGTGCAAATAAACACTAAACCATATAGCACTGAGGTATAGAAAGCGTTCACCAAGAGTTTCCACAATTATGCCTCTTGTGCCTCACACACACACAAATGTAACAACTCTTCACAATACAAAGCATTCACCTTCACCTCTGCACAATATTGCCTGCCATACATTATCGCAAGCACCACTCACATTACAATTCCTTTATGCTATTTCCAGATTAGTCTCCTGCCATTTATACAACTCAGACATTAAATAGCTCTCTTTCTCTTTACACTATCGTCTAACACACTGCACGCCATTTCAGGGCAAATGTACTTGTTTCATTATACTGCGACATGGCCTGTTACAATTTCAAATCAAGCAAAAACATCTACCTGATCCAACGTGCTCCGCTACTCCACACAACACAATCTACCTCTTCCTATTTACACACATTATTGCTTACATTACGTTTTACTTGTGATTGTGGCTCAGCAATAGCCGAGCATTTCTGTCACCATCCAAGCTGCTTCATTACCTCACCTGCCGCCAGATGGCAGCACGCCTAATTCCTGTCGGCGACCCACCGTTTGACATACAACGTTCGGCACACAACTGCCCGCAGTGCTCTGCATCTAACACTAATCTCTCTCCTCCCCACCACACTCGTTCACTGAAAAAACTGACAACTAGATAGTTCTTTGTACGCGAAACTAGGCCACATCAGACGCAACGTGTATGTAGATGTGTAGTGCAAGGGAAATATCCCCTGCTCCCACACAACTAATACTAGCTGACAACAGAAACAAAATTTCTGTCGATAGTATTTGAACCAGTCTTATTCATTTGCGAATTTCATGCATTCCTTCTTGCTGGTAACAGTGCCTTGCAAATCACTCAATTCATGTTTTCTAGCCAAACGTGCTGCTCCTGATTGTTTCGTACATCATGCATTAGTGGTCATTATCAAGACTGTGTTGTGTGTCAGCTTTTTATGGTCATCAATTGCACTCTGCTTGTGCTGCTCACTCATTCTTGTAACTCAAAGTACGTCGTTGTCATCCAATCCTAGCACTTGCAGCAGGACAAATCAACTGGCTCGTCACCGTGCCACTCGGGAAACTTCCGCAAGGCTTTCATGACATGTCGCAATCAAAGTCCTTCCACAACATTTCTGCAACGCGGCGGGTCACGATACCGAAAGTATGACTTATGCTTCTGATCTATAATAAAACCACCACTCGGAAAGCGCTACTCCCTTCCCACATCCCTCAGAATGTGGTGAACGATCATCGATTACAACCAAGATGCAATGAATCTCGGTCGCATGCCTCACGCTCAGGGACAGTGCTACCACTCATCATCGTGGTTGCGTCTACTCCAGCTTTGAACTAGAGAGAGTTGAAGACATACTACAGAAATGATCCTGTGAAGTATGATCTTGCTTGCAAGCTATCACCGCTCGCTACTTATGCCACGAGACCGTCAACACGCCCTACGAGAATACGACACACTCTTCACATTCGCGATTTACTTATCGAAGAATTACTTAAGCTCGGACATTCTGCAAAGAACCTAGTTCTACTCCTATTTGGCCGCCATGATCTAACCTTTCCTCACTCAACTATTCTGTGCGCTACCAGTGCTTTTTGCATCCGAAATCAGAGACCATTGCCTCAGGCGAGACTGTATGTAAACACCGCTTGCAGCTCCGGTCGCTAGATGGGGGCCTGGGGCACATACAGTAGCATTCTATGGCGCAAGCAGACATGCCAAATAGTCACTGAAAGAGAAACACACAAGAGGGCAGTCATAGGACACTTGTGCTTTCTTTAAAACCGCCTCTCTCTTCGAAAATTTTCGCACCGCAATAGCGTATTCACCTCACCCTAACAGTGCCAACTCTTGTCGATATTTGGCCACTTCCTCTTTCGTTTCACCTTGCGTCTTACTTGATACCCCGCCCAACAGCTGCTGATACACGCTACACGCAATTAATGTGTTTCTCTCTGTATCTCTTTTCGCCTACCACGAGTATTGCTTTTCCTCACATGGCAATTATGAAAACACCCACAGCTAAACAAACACTTCCATTCAGCATCACGTCCATACTATCAGTCATACACCAGTAATTTCACAGCTACTTGCTCCACTAATACATTTCTTAATGTTACTGTTAAACAGATGAAGAATCAAAGTATACAACAAGTCTCTATGAACATCACTGTCAGGACATTATACGCATACCATGCCCATCTTTATGCTTCAACTATGATGGCCCATGTGCTATGAATAAAGAAATTTCTCATCAAATATCAAATAATTTTACAACTATATAACTACTCCGACTAGCCCCTTACTAAAACTCTAGATGTTTAGCAATCCCGCCATCAATCTCAGAATAATCGCAAGCAGTGCTTTCATCCCATGAGCACTTCTTTGCAAACAAAACCACAAAACTACTTTTTATACTAGCTTCCTTGTCACAGTGAACAGGGAACTAATGCTAGTGCCCCAGTTTACTCAAAAACTTTTTCGCTTGCAACATATAAACAGCCAACTTGAACCTCTGGGATTTTCAAACACACACAGAAAACTTAATTCCACAGAAATTTAGGAGTAACAGTGGTTGCCTGACATTTTCATACATACTCAAATAGCTACTTCTATGCACTTCACACAATGTTCTCATCATGTTCCACCAGAGAACACAGTTATCACTATGAATGGATTCTGGTAAAAGAGCCTTCAAACCACAAACAGCCTGATCAAAGTGATTATCTCCACATCCTCTGCCAATATCATGTCACTCTATACCTGAGGAGGGAAACTACAATGCAGGGGAAGGAGCTTCGTTGTGAGCACTGTCCTGGTATTTCATCATTAACTCTTCTCAAGCCAAGTATGCACCACCTCTGTGTATGGCTGGGTCAATCAAAAAAGACAAGCAGCATCAACAACTCACAGGACACTATGAACATTTTTACCATTATCTGCACCACCTTCCACTGATTTACTGAAGAAGAAACTGCAAAGTCTGGCCAATTTTGTACACCAGTAATCTTGAAAACATTGGAGTCAACAGCACATACATAGTTTCCAAGACTGTACCTAGGAACAACCCTTCAATTTCAAGATTTACATCTCACTGAGGCACATCACATCATACCCAAACTACACCTAGCAGGAAATTGCTACTCTATTCATTTCCAGCTATCTATGTCATATTCAACAAATGTCTCCCTCCCACCTACATCTTCTACAAAACTGAGTACATTGTTATGAACAAACAACCAATGCCATATTATGGCAACAATCCAGTGCCACTATTATCCACTCTCTTGAAAACAATTGAAATACTCATCCTGACCAACTATCCACCATCTTCAACCCAAATCTCACTCACACCATACCCACAAATCACAAACTTGTGCAGTAAAAATAATTTTGGGTTTCAAAACTCAATCTACTAATCACATACCAGTATTACTTACAACGCCTATCATTCATCATTCACTTCCAAATATCAGCTTATATGCTGTTGTGCAATTAAAGTGCAAATAAACACTAAACCATATAGCACTGAGGTATAGAAAGCGTTCACCAAGAGTTTCCACAATTATGCCTCTTGTGCCTCACACACACACAAATGTAACAACTCTTCACAATACAAAGCATTCACCTTCACCTCTGCACAATATTGCCTGCCATACATTATCGCAAGCACCACTCACATTACAATTCCTTTATGCTATTTCCAGATTAGTCTCCTGCCATTTATACAACTCAGACATTAAATAGCTCTCTTTCTCTTTACACTATCGTCTAACACACTGCACGCCATTTCAGGGCAAATGTACTTGTTTCATTATACTGCGACATGGCCTGTTACAATTTCAAATCAAGCAAAAACATCTACCTGATCCAACGTGCTCCGCTACTCCACACAACACAATCTACCTCTTCCTATTTACGCACATTATTGCTTACATTACGTTTTACTTGTGATTGTGGCTCAGCAATAGCCGAGCACTACGAAAAATACATTACAGACTCATTTAATGTTCCCCTCCACGGAAATCTTTAGTAAAAGGCGAAAGATTTATTCGATTTGAAGGGAAACCAGAGTGCCGATCAACGCACTCACTTCCATACTTATGGCTGCTTCTCTAGTACTTCTGCGCGAGAACGCGGAAAATTCTTTCCCTCTTGTCCACTTCTCTACCGTCAACAGACTTCCAGTGTTATGCAAGCACAAACCGCAAAACTAACTGCCAACGCTGAAATACGTGTCTGCCAAATGAGGTCGCTATTACTCTTTACATAACTATTTTCATCATTTCTGTCACCATCCAAGCTGCTTCATTACCTCACCTGCCGCCAGATGGCAGCACGCCTAATTCCTGTCGGCGACCCACCGTTTGACATACAACGTTCGGCACACAACTGCCCGCAGTGCTCTGCATCTAACACTAATCTCTCTCCTCCCCACCACACTCGTTCACTGAAAAAACTGACAACTAGATAGTTCTTTGTACGCGAAACTAGGCCACATCAGACGCAACGTGTATGTAGATGTGTAGTGCAAGGGAAATATCCCCTGCTCCCACACAACTAATACTAGCTGACAACAGAAACAAAATTTCTGTCGATAGTATTTGAACCAGTCTTATTCATTTGCGAATTTCATGCATTCCTTCTTGCTGGTAACAGTGCCTTGCAAATCACTCAATTCATGTTTTCTAGCCAAACGTGCTGCTCCTGATTGTTTCGTACATCATGCATTAGTGGTCATTATCAAGACTGTGTTGTGTGTCAGCTTTTTATGGTCATCAATTGCACTCTGCTTGTGCTGCTCACTCATTCTTGTAACTCAAAGTACGTCGTTGTCATCCAATCCTAGCACTTGCAGCAGGACAAATCAACTGGCTCGTCACCGTGCCACTCGGGAAACTTCCGCAAGGCTTTCATGACATGTCGCAATCAAAGTCCTTCCACAACATTTCTGCAACGCGGCGGGTCACGATACCGAAAGTATGACTTATGCTTCTGATCTATAATAAAACCACCACTCGGAAAGCGCTACTCCCTTCCCACATACCTCAGAATGTGGTGAACGATCATCGATTACAACCAAGATGCAATGAATCTCGGTCGCATGCCTCACGCTCAGGGACAGTGCTACCACTCATCATCGTGGTTGCGTCTACTCCAGCTTTGAACTAGAGAGAGTTGAAGACATACTACAGAAATGATCCTGTGAAGTATGATCTTGCTTGCAAGCTATCACCGCTCGCTACTTATGCCACGAGACCGTCAACACGCCCTACGAGAATACGACACACTCTTCACATTCGCGATTTACTTATCGAAGAATTACTTAAGCTCGGACATTCTGCAAAGAACCTAGTTCTACTCCTATTTGGCCGCCATGATCTAACCTTTCCTCACTCAACTATTCTGTGCGCTACCAGTGCTTTTTGCATCCGAAATCAGAGACCATTGCCTCAGGCGAGACTGTATGTAAACACCGCTTGCAGCTCCGGCCGCTAGATGGGGGCCTGGGGCACATACAGTAGCATTCTATGGCGCAAGCAGACATGCCAAATAGTCACTGAAAGAGAAACACACAAGAGGGCAGTCATAGGACACTTGTGCTTTCTTTAAAACCGCCTCTCTCTTCGAAAATTTTCGCACCGCAATAGCGTATTCACCTCACCCTAACAGTGCCAACTCTTGTCGATATTTGGCCACTTCCTCTTTCGTTTCACCTTGCGTCTTACTTGATACCCCGCCCAACAGCTGCTGATACACGCTACACGCAATTAATGTGTTTCTCTCTGTATCTCTTTTCGCCTACCACGAGTATTGCTTTTCCTCACATGGCAATTATGAAAACACCCACAGCTAAACAAACACTTCCATTCAGCATCACGTCCATACTATCAGTCATACACCAGTAATTTCACAGCTACTTGCTCCACTAATACATTTCTTAATGTTACTGTTAAACAGATGAAGAATCAAAGTATACAACAAGTCTCTATGAACATCACTGTCAGGACATTATACGCATACCATGCCCATCTTTATGCTTCAACTATGATGGCCCATGTGCTATGAATAAAGAAATTTCTCATCAAATATCAAATAATTTTACAACTATATAACTACTCCGACTAGCCCCTTACTAAAACTCTAGATGTTTAGCAATCCCGCCATCAATCTCAGAATAATCGCAAGCAGTGCTTTCATCCCATGAGCACTTCTTTGCAAACAAAACCACAAAACTACTTTTTATACTAGCTTCCTTGTCACAGTGAACAGGGAACTAATGCTAGTGCCCCAGTTTACTCAAAAACTTTTTCGCTTGCAACATATAAACAGCCAACTTGAACCTCTGGGATTTTCAAACACACACAGAAAACTTAATTCCACAGAAATTTAGGAGTAACAGTGGTTGCCTGACATTTTCATACATACTCAAATAGCTACTTCTATGCACTTCACACAATGTTCTCATCATGTTCCACCAGAGAACACAGTTATCACTATGAATGGATTCTGGTAAAAGAGCCTTCAAACCACAAACAGCCTGATCAAAGTGATTATCTCCACATCCTCTGCCAATATCATGTCACTCTATACCTGAGGAGGGAAACTACAATGCAGGGGAAGGAGCTTCGTTGTGAGCACTGTCCTGGTATTTCATCATTAACTCTTCTCAAGCCAAGTATGCACCACCTCTGTGTATGGCTGGGTCAATCAAAAAAGACAAGCAGCATCAACAACTCACAGGACACTATGAACATTTTTACCATTATCTGCACCACCTTCCACTGATTTACTGAAGAAGAAACTGCAAAGTCTGGCCAATTTTGTACACCAGTAATCTTGAAAACATTGGAGTCAACAGCAGATACATAGTTTCCAAGACTGTACCTAGGAACAACCCTTCAATTTCAAGATTTACATCTCACTGAGGCACATCACATCATACCCAAACTACACCTAGCAGGAAATTGCTACTCTATTCATTTCCAGCTATCTATGTCATATTCAACAAATGTCTCCCTCCCACCTACATCTTCTACAAAACTGAGTACATTGTTATGAACAAACAACCAATGCCATATTATGGCAACAATCCAGTGCCACTATTATCCACTCTCTTGAAAACAATTGAAATACTCATCCTGACCAACTATCCACCATCTTCAACCCAAATCTCACTCACACCATACCCACAAATCACAAACTTGTGCAGTAAAAATAATTTTGGGTTTCAAAACTCAATCTACTAATCACATACCAGTATTACTTACAACGCCTATCATTCATCATTCACTTCCAAATATCAGCTTATATGCTGTTGTGCAATTAAAGTGCAAATAAACACTAAACCATATAGCACTGAGGTATAGAAAGCGTTCACCAAGAGTTTCCACAATTATGCCTCTTGTGCCTCACACACACACAAATGTAACAACTCTTCACAATACAAAGCATTCACCTTCACCTCTGCACAATATTGCCTGCCATACATTATCGCAAGCACCACTCACATTACAATTCCTTTATGCTATTTCCAGATTAGTCTCCTGCCATTTATACAACTCAGACATTAAATAGCTCTCTTTCTCTTTACACTATCGTCTAACACACTGCACGCCATTTCAGGGCAAATGTACTTGTTTCATTATACTGCGACATGGCCTGTTACAATTTCAAATCAAGCAAAAACATCTACCTGATCCAACGTGCTCCGCTACTCCACACAACACAATCTACCTCTTCCTATTTACGCACATTATTGCTTACATTACGTTTTACTTGTGATTGTGGCTCAGCAATAGCCGAGCACTACGAAAAATACATTACAGACTCATTTAATGTTCCCCTCCACGGAAATCTTTAGTAAAAGGCGAAAGATTTATTCGATTTGAAGGGAAACCAGAGTGCCGATCAACGCACTCACTTCCATACTTATGGCTGCTTCTCTAGTACTTCTGCGCGAGAACGCGGAAAATTCTTTCCCTCTTGTCCACTTCTCTACCGTCAACAGACTTCCAGTGTTATGCAAGCACAAACCGCAAAACTAACTGCCAACGCTGAAATACGTGTCTGCCAAATGAGGTCGCTATTACTCTTTACATAACTATTTTCATCATTTCTGTCACCATCCAAGCTGCTTCATTACCTCACCTGCCGCCAGATGGCAGCACGCCTAATTCCTGTCGGCGACCCACCGTTTGACATACAACGTTCGGCACACAACTGCCCGCAGTGCTCTGCATCTAACACTAATCTCTCTCCTCCCCACCACACTCGTTCACTGAAAAAACTGACAACTAGATAGTTCTTTGTACGCGAAACTAGGCCACATCAGACGCAACGTGTATGTAGATGTGTAGTGCAAGGGAAATATCCCCTGCTCCCACACAACTAATACTAGCTGACAACAGAAACAAAATTTCTGTCGATAGTATTTGAACCAGTCTTATTCATTTGCGAATTTCATGCATTCCTTCTTGCTGGTAACAGTGCCTTGCAAATCACTCAATTCATGTTTTCTAGCCAAACGTGCTGCTCCTGATTGTTTCGTACATCATGCATTAGTGGTCATTATCAAGACTGTGTTGTGTGTCAGCTTTTTATGGTCATCAATTGCACTCTGCTTGTGCTGCTCACTCATTCTTGTAACTCAAAGTACGTCGTTGTCATCCAATCCTAGCACTTGCAGCAGGACAAATCAACTGGCTCGTCACCGTGCCACTCGGGAAACTTCCGCAAGGCTTTCATGACATGTCGCAATCAAAGTCCTTCCACAACATTTCTGCAACGCGGCGGGTCACGATACCGAAAGTATGACTTATGCTTCTGATCTATAATAAAACCACCACTCGGAAAGCGCTACTCCCTTCCCACATACCTCAGAATGTGGTGAACGATCATCGATTACAACCAAGATGCAATGAATCTCGGTCGCATGCCTCACGCTCAGGGACAGTGCTACCACTCATCATCGTGGTTGCGTCTACTCCAGCTTTGAACTAGAGAGAGTTGAAGACATACTACAGAAATGATCCTGTGAAGTATGATCTTGCTTGCAAGCTATCACCGCTCGCTACTTATGCCACGAGACCGTCAACACGCCCTACGAGAATACGACACACTCTTCACATTCGCGATTTACTTATCGAAGAATTACTTAAGCTCGGACATTCTGCAAAGAACCTAGTTCTACTCCTATTTGGCCGCCATGATCTAACCTTTCCTCACTCAACTATTCTGTGCGCTACCAGTGCTTTTTGCATCCGAAATCAGAGACCATTGCCTCAGGCGAGACTGTATGTAAACACCGCTTGCAGCTCCGGCCGCTAGATGGGGGCCTGGGGCACATACAGTAGCATTCTATGGCGCAAGCAGACATGCCAAATAGTCACTGAAAGAGAAACACACAAGAGGGCAGTCATAGGACACTTGTGCTTTCTTTAAAACCGCCTCTCTCTTCGAAAATTTTCGCACCGCAATAGCGTATTCACCTCGCCCTAACAGTGCCAACTCTTGTCGATATTTGGCCACTTCCTCTTTCGTTTCACCTTGCGTCTTACTTGATACCCCGCCCAACAGCTGCTGATACACGCTACACGCAATTAATGTGTTTCTCTCTGTATCTCTTTTCGCCTACCACGAGTATTGCTTTTCCTCACATGGCAATTATGAAAACACCCACAGCTAAACAAACACTTCCATTCAGCATCACGTCCATACTATCAGTCATACACCAGTAATTTCACAGCTACTTGCTCCACTAATACATTTCTTAATGTTACTGTTAAACAGATGAAGAATCAAAGTATACAACAAGTCTCTATGAACATCACTGTCAGGACATTATACGCATACCATGCCCATCTTTATGCTTCAACTATGATGGCCCATGTGCTATGAATAAAGAAATTTCTCATCAAATATCAAATAATTTTACAACTATATAACTACTCCGACTAGCCCCTTACTAAAACTCTAGATGTTTAGCAATCCCGCCATCAATCTCAGAATAATCGCAAGCAGTGCTTTCATCCCATGAGCACTTCTTTGCAAACAAAACCACAAAACTACTTTTTATACTAGCTTCCTTGTCACAGTGAACAGGGAACTAATGCTAGTGCCCCAGTTTACTCAAAAACTTTTTCGCTTGCAACATATAAACAGCCAACTTGAACCTCTGGGATTTTCAAACACACACAGAAAACTTAATTCCACAGAAATTTAGGAGTAACAGTGGTTGCCTGACATTTTCATACATACTCAAATAGCTACTTCTATGCACTTCACACAATGTTCTCATCATGTTCCACCAGAGAACACAGTTATCACTATGAATGGATTCTGGTAAAAGAGCCTTCAAACCACAAACAGCCTGATCAAAGTGATTATCTCCACATCCTCTGCCAATATCATGTCACTCTATACCTGAGGAGGGAAACTACAATGCAGGGGAAGGAGCTTCGTTGTGAGCACTGTCCTGGTATTTCATCATTAACTCTTCTCAAGCCAAGTATGCACCACCTCTGTGTATGGCTGGGTCAATCAAAAAAGACAAGCAGCATCAACAACTCACAGGACACTATGAACATTTTTACCATTATCTGCACCACCTTCCACTGATTTACTGAAGAAGAAACTGCAAAGTCTGGCCAATTTTGTACACCAGTAATCTTGAAAACATTGGAGTCAACAGCACATACATAGTTTCCAAGACTGTACCTAGGAACAACCCTTCAATTTCAAGATTTACATCTCACTGAGGCACATCACATCATACCCAAACTACACCTAGCAGGAAATTGCTACTCTATTCATTTCCAGCTATCTATGTCATATTCAACAAATGTCTCCCTCCCACCTACATCTTCTACAAAACTGAGTACATTGTTATGAACAAACAACCAATGCCATATTATGGCAACAATCCAGTGCCACTATTATCCACTCTCTTGAAAACAATTGAAATACTCATCCTGACCAACTATCCACCATCTTCAACCCAAATCTCACTCACACCATACCCACAAATCACAAACTTGTGCAGTAAAAATAATTTTGGGTTTCAAAACTCAATCTACTAATCACATACCAGTATTACTTACAACGCCTATCATTCATCATTCACTTCCAAATATCAGCTTATATGCTGTTGTGCAATTAAAGTGCAAATAAACACTAAACCATATAGCACTGAGGTATAGAAAGCGTTCACCAAGAGTTTCCACAATTATGCCTCTTGTGCCTCACACACACACAAATGTAACAACTCTTCACAATACAAAGCATTCACCTTCACCTCTGCACAATATTGCCTGCCATACATTATCGCAAGCACCACTCACATTACAATTCCTTTATGCTATTTCCAGATTAGTCTCCTGCCATTTATACAACTCAGACATTAAATAGCTCTCTTTCTCTTTACACTATCGTCTAACACACTGCACGCCATTTCAGGGCAAATGTACTTGTTTCATTATACTGCGACATGGCCTGTTACAATTTCAAATCAAGCAAAAACATCTACCTGATCCAACGTGCTCCGCTACTCCACACAACACAATCTACCTCTTCCTATTTACACACATTATTGCTTACATTACGTTTTACTTGTGATTGTGGCTCAGCAATAGCCGAGCACTACGAAAAATACATTACAGACTCATTTAATGTTCCCCTCCACGGAAATCTTTAGTAAAAGGCGAAAGATTTATTCGATTTGAAGGGAAACCAGAGTGCCGATCAACGCACTCACTTCCATACTTATGGCTGCTTCTCTAGTACTTCTGCGCGAGAACGCGGAAAATTCTTTCCCTCTTGTCCACTTCTCTACCGTCAACAGACTTCCAGTGTTATGCAAGCACAAACCGCAAAACTAACTGCCAACGCTGAAATACGTGTCTGCCAAATGAGGTCGCTATTACTCTTTACATAACTATTTTCATCATTTCTGTCACCATCCAAGCTGCTTCATTACCTCACCTGCCGCCAGATGGCAGCACGCCTAATTCCTGTCGGCGACCCACCGTTTGACATACAACGTTCGGCACACAACTGCCCGCAGTGCTCTGCATCTAACACTAATCTCTCTCCTCCCCACCACACTCGTTCACTGAAAAAACTGACAACTAGATAGTTCTTTGTACGCGAAACTAGGCCACATCAGACGCAACGTGTATGTAGATGTGTAGTGCAAGGGAAATATCCCCTGGTCCCACACAACTAATACTAGCTGACAACAGAAACAAAATTTCTGTCGATAGTATTTGAACCAGTCTTATTCATTTGCGAATTTCATGCATTCCTTCTTGCTGGTAACAGTGCCTTGCAAATCACTCAATTCATGTTTTCTAGCCAAACGTGCTGCTCCTGATTGTTTCGTACATCATGCATTAGTGGTCATTATCAAGACTGTGTTGTGTGTCAGCTTTTTATGGTCATCAATTGCACTCTGCTTGTGCTGCTCACTCATTCTTGTAACTCAAAGTACGTCGTTGTCATCCAATCCTAGCACTTGCAGCAGGACAAATCAACTGGCTCGTCACCGTGCCACTCGGGAAACTTCCGCAAGGCTTTCATGACATGTCGCAATCAAAGTCCTTCCACAACATTTCTGCAACGCGGCGGGTCACGATACCGAAAGTATGACTTATGCTTCTGATCTATAATAAAACCACCACTCGGAAAGCGCTACTCCCTTCCCACATCCCTCAGAATGTGGTGAACGATCATCGATTACAACCAAGATGCAATGAATCTCGGTCGCATGCCTCACGCTCAGGGACAGTGCTACCACTCATCATCGTGGTTGCGTCTACTCCAGCTTTGAACTAGAGAGAGTTGAAAACATACTACAGAAATGATCCTGTGAAGTATGATCTTGCTTGCAAGCTATTACCGCTCGCTACTTATGCCACGAGACCGTCAACACGCCCTACGAGAATACGACACACTCTTCACATTCGCGATTTACTTATCGAAGAATTACTTAAGCTCGGACATTCTGCAAAGAACCTAGTTCTACTCCTATTTGGCCGCCATGATCTAACCTTTCCTCACTCAACTATTCTGTGCGCTACCAGTGCTTTTTGCATCCGAAATCAGAGACCATTGCCTCAGGCGAGACTGTATGTAAACACCGCTTGCAGCTCCGGCCGCTAGATGGGGGCCTGGGGCACATACAGTAGCATTCTATGGCGCAAGCAGACATGCCAAATAGTCACTGAAAGAGAAACACACAAGAGGGCAGTCATAGGACACTTGTGCTTTCTTTAAAACCGCCTCTCTCTTCGAAAATTTTCGCACCGCAATAGCGTATTCACCTCGCCCTAACAGTGCCAACTCTTGTCGATATTTGGCCACTTCCTCTTTCGTTTCACCTTGCGGCTGCTGATACACGCTACACGCAATTAATGTGTTTCTCTCTGTATCTCTTTTCGCCTACCACGAGTATTGCTTTTCCTCACATGGCAATTATGAAAACACCCACAGCTAAACAAACACTTCCATTCAGCATCACGTCCATACTATCAGTCATACACCAGTAATTTCACAGCTACTTGCTCCACTAATACATTTCTTAATGTTACTGTTAAACAGATGAAGAATCAAAGTATACAACAAGTCTCTATGAACATCACTGTCAGGACATTATACACATACCATGCCCATCTTTATGCTTCAACTATGATGGCCCATGTGCTATGAATAAAGAAATTTCTCATCAAATATCAAATAATTTTACAACTATATAACTACTCCGACTAGCCCCTTACTAAAACTCTAGATGTTTAGCAATCCCGCCATCAATCTCAGAATAATCGCAAGCAGTGCTTTCATCCCATGAGCACTTCTTTGCAAACAAAACCACAAAACTACTTTTTATACTAGCTTCCTTGTCACAGTGAACAGGGAACTAATGCTAGTGCCCCAGTTTACTCAAAAACTTTTTCGCTTGCAACATATAAACAGCCAACTTGAACCTCTGGGATTTTCAAACACACACAGAAAACTTAATTCCACAGAAATTTAGGAGTAACAGTGGTTGCCTGACATTTTCATACATACTCAAATAGCTACTTCTATGCACTTCACACAATGTTCTCATCATGTTCCACCAGAGAACACAGTTATCACTATGAATGGATTCTGGTAAAAGAGCCTTCAAACCACAAACAGCCTGATCAAAGTGATTATCTCCACATCCTCTGCCAATATCATGTCACTCTATACCTGAGGAGGGAAACTACAATGCAGGGGAAGGAGCTTCGTTGTGAGCACTGTCCTGGTATTTCATCATTAACTCTTCTCAAGCCAAGTATGCACCACCTCTGTGTATGGCTGGGTCAATCAAAAAAGACAAGCAGCATCAACAACTCACAGGACACTATGAACATTTTTACCATTATCTGCACCACCTTCCACTGATTTACTGAAGAAGAAACTGCAAAGTCTGGCCAATTTTGTACACCAGTAATCTTGAAAACATTGGAGTCAACAGCAGATACATAGTTTCCAAGACTGTACCTAGGAACAACCCTTCAATTTCAAGATTTACATCTCACTGAGGCACATCACATCATACCCAAACTACACCTAGCAGGAAATTGCTACTCTATTCATTTCCAGCTATCTATGTCATATTCAACAAATGTCTCCCTCCCACCTACATCTTCTACAAAACTGAGTACATTGTTATGAACAAACAACCAATGCCATATTATGGCAACAATCCAGTGCCACTATTATCCACTCTCTTGAAAACAATTGAAATACTCATCCTGACCAACTATCCACCATCTTCAACCCAAATCTCACTCACACCATACCCACAAATCACAAACTTGTGCAGTAAAAATAATTTTGGGTTTCAAAACTCAATCTACTAATCACATACCAGTATTACTTACAACGCCTATCATTCATCATTCACTTCCAAATATCAGCTTATATGCTGTTGTGCAATTAAAGTGCAAATAAACACTAAACCATATAGCACTGAGGTATAGAAAGCGTTCACCAAGAGTTTCCACAATTATGCCTCTTGTGCCTCACACACACACAAATGTAACAACTCTTCACAATACAAAGCATTCACCTTCACCTCTGCACAATATTGCCTGCCATACATTATCGCAAGCACCACTCACATTACAATTCCTTTATGCTATTTCCAGATTAGTCTCCTGCCATTTATACAACTCAGACATTAAATAGCTCTCTTTCTCTTTACACTATCGTCTAACACACTGCACGCCATTTCAGGGCAAATGTACTTGTTTCATTATACTGCGACATGGCCTGTTACAATTTCAAATCAAGCAAAAACATCTACCTGATCCAACGTGCTCCGCTACTCCACACAACACAATCTACCTCTTCCTATTTACACACATTATTGCTTACATTACGTTTTACTTGTGATTGTGGCTCAGCAATAGCCGAGCACTACGAAAAATACATTACAGACTCATTTAATGTTCCCCTCCACGGAAATCTTTAGTAAAAGGCGAAAGATTTATTCGATTTGAAGGGAAACCAGAGTGCCGATCAACGCACTCACTTCCATACTTATGGCTGCTTCTCTAGTACTTCTGCGCGAGAACGCGGAAAATTCTTTCCCTCTTGTCCACTTCTCTACCGTCAACAGACTTCCAGTGTTATGCAAGCACAAACCGCAAAACTAACTGCCAACGCTGAAATACGTGTCTGCCAAATGAGGTCGCTATTACTCTTTACATAACTATTTTCATCATTTCTGTCACCATCCAAGCTGCTTCATTACCTCACCTGCCGCCAGATGGCAGCACGCCTAATTCCTGTCGGCGACCCACCGTTTGACATACAACGTTCGGCACACAACTGCCCGCAGTGCTCTGCATCTAACACTAATCTCTCTCCTCCCCACCACACTCGTTCACTGAAAAAACTGACAACTAGATAGTTCTTTGTACGCGAAACTAGGCCACATCAGACGCAACGTGTATGTAGATGTGTAGTGCAAGGGAAATATCCCCTGCTCCCACACAACTAATACTAGCTGACAACAGAAACAAAATTTCTGTCGATAGTATTTGAACCAGTCTTATTCATTTGCGAATTTCATGCATTCCTTCTTGCTGGTAACAGTGCCTTGCAAATCACTCAATTCATGTTTTCTAGCCAAACGTGCTGCTCCTGATTGTTTCGTACATCATGCATTAGTGGTCATTATCAAGACTGTGTTGTGTGTCAGCTTTTTATGGTCATCAATTGCACTCTGCTTGTGCTGCTCACTCATTCTTGTAACTCAAAGTACGTCGTTGTCATCCAATCCTAGCACTTGCAGCAGGACAAATCAACTGGCTCGTCACCGTGCCACTCGGGAAACTTCCGCAAGGCTTTCATGACATGTCGCAATCAAAGTCCTTCCACAACATTTCTGCAACGCGGCGGGTCACGATACCGAAAGTATGACTTATGCTTCTGATCTATAATAAAACCACCACTCGGAAAGCGCTACTCCCTTCCCACATCCCTCAGAATGTGGTGAACGATCATCGATTACAACCAAGATGCAATGAATCTCGGTCGCATGCCTCACGCTCAGGGACAGTGCTACCACTCATCATCGTGGTTGCGTCTACTCCAGCTTTGAACTAGAGAGAGTTGAAGACATACTACAGAAATGATCCTGTGAAGTATGATCTTGCTTGCAAGCTATCACCGCTCGCTACTTATGCCACGAGACCGTCAACACGCCCTACGAGAATACGACACACTCTTCACATTCGCGATTTACTTATCGAAGAATTACTTAAGCTCGGACATTCTGCAAAGAACCTAGTTCTACTCCTATTTGGCCGCCATGATCTAACCTTTCCTCACTCAACTATTCTGTGCGCTACCAGTGCTTTTTGCATCCGAAATCAGAGACCATTGCCTCAGGCGAGACTGTATGTAAACACCGCTTGCAGCTCCGGCCGCTAGATGGGGGCCTGGGGCACATACAGTAGCATTCTATGGCGCAAGCAGACATGCCAAATAGTCACTGAAAGAGAAACACACAAGAGGGCAGTCATAGGACACTTGTGCTTTCTTTAAAACCGCCTCTCTCTTCGAAAATTTTCGCACCGCAATAGCGTATTCACCTCACCCTAACAGTGCCAACTCTTGTCGATATTTGGCCACTTCCTCTTTCGTTTCACCTTGCGTCTTACTTGATACCCCGCCCAACAGCTGCTGATACACGCTACACGCAATTAATGTGTTTCTCTCTGTATCTCTTTTCGCCTACCACGAGTATTGCTTTTCCTCACATGGCAATTATGAAAACACCCACAGCTAAACAAACACTTCCATTCAGCATCACGTCCATACTATCAGTCATACACCAGTAATTTCACAGCTACTTGCTCCACTAATACATTTCTTAATGTTACTGTTAAACAGATGAAGAATCAAAGTATACAACAAGTCTCTATGAACATCACTGTCAGGACATTATACGCATACCATGCCCATCTTTATGCTTCAACTATGATGGCCCATGTGCTATGAATAAAGAAATTTCTCATCAAATATCAAATAATTTTACAACTATATAACTACTCCGACTAGCCCCTTACTAAAACTCTAGATGTTTAGCAATCCCGCCATCAATCTCAGAATAATCGCAAGCAGTGCTTTCATCCCATGAGCACTTCTTTGCAAACAAAACCACAAAACTACTTTTTATACTAGCTTCCTTGTCACAGTGAACAGGGAACTAATGCTAGTGCCCCAGTTTACTCAAAAACTTTTTCGCTTGCAACATATAAACAGCCAACTTGAACCTCTGGGATTTTCAAACACACACAGAAAACTTAATTCCACAGAAATTTAGGAGTAACAGTGGTTGCCTGACATTTTCATACATACTCAAATAGCTACTTCTATGCACTTCACACAATGTTCTCATCATGTTCCACCAGAGAACACAGTTATCACTATGAATGGATTCTGGTAAAAGAGCCTTCAAACCACAAACAGCCTGATCAAAGTGATTATCTCCACATCCTCTGCCAATATCATGTCACTCTATACCTGAGGAGGGAAACTACAATGCAGGGGAAGGAGCTTCGTTGTGAGCACTGTCCTGGTATTTCATCATTAACTCTTCTCAAGCCAAGTATGCACCACCTCTGTGTATGGCTGGGTCAATCAAAAAAGACAAGCAGCATCAACAACTCACAGGACACTATGAACATTTTTACCATTATCTGCACCACCTTCCACTGATTTACTGAAGAAGAAACTGCAAAGTCTGGCCAATTTTGTACACCAGTAATCTTGAAAACATTGGAGTCAACAGCACATACATAGTTTCCAAGACTGTACCTAGGAACAACCCTTCAATTTCAAGATTTACATCTCACTGAGGCACATCACATCATACCCAAACTACACCTAGCAGGAAATTGCTACTCTATTCATTTCCAGCTATCTATGTCATATTCAACAAATGTCTCCCTCCCACCTACATCTTCTACAAAACTGAGTACATTGTTATGAACAAACAACCAATGCCATATTATGGCAACAATCCAGTGCCACTATTATCCACTCTCTTGAAAACAATTGAAATACTCATCCTGACCAACTATCCACCATCTTCAACCCAAATCTCACTCACACCATACCCACAAATCACAAACTTGTGCAGTAAAAATAATTTTGGGTTTCAAAACTCAATCTACTAATCACATACCAGTATTACTTACAACGCCTATCATTCATCATTCACTTCCAAATATCAGCTTATATGCTGTTGTGCAATTAAAGTGCAAATAAACACTAAACCATATAGCACTGAGGTATAGAAAGCGTTCACCAAGAGTTTCCACAATTATGCCTCTTGTGTCTCACACACACACAAATGTAACAACTCTTCACAATACAAAGCATTCACCTTCACCTCTGCACAATATTGCCTGCCATACATTATCGCAAGCACCACTCACATTACAATTCCTTTATGCTATTTCCAGATTAGTCTCCTGCCATTTATACAACTCAGACATTAAATAGCTCTCTTTCTCTTTACACTATCGTCTAACACACTGCACGCCATTTCAGGGCAAATGTACTTGTTTCATTATACTGCGACATGGCCTGTTACAATTTCAAATCAAGCAAAAACATCTACCTGATCCAACGTGCTCCGCTACTCCACACAACACATTCTACCTCTTCCTATTTACACACATTATTGCTTACATTACGTTTTACTTGTGATTGTGGCTCAGCAATAGCCGAGCACTACGAAAAATACATTACAGACTCATTTAATGTTCCCCTCCACGGAAATCTTTAGTAAAAGGCGAAAGATTTATTCGATTTGAAGGGAAACCAGAGTGCCGATCAACGCACTCACTTCCATACTTATGGCTGCTTCTCTAGTACTTCTGCGCGAGAACGCGGAAAATTCTTTCCCTCTTGTCCACTTCTCTACCGTCAACAGACTTCCAGTGTTATGCAAGCACAAACCGCAAAACTAACTGCCAACGCTGAAATACGTGTCTGCCAAATGAGGTCGCTATTACTCTTTACATAACTATTTTCATCATTTCTGTCACCATCCAAGCTGCTTCATTACCTCACCTGCCGCCAGATGGCAGCACGCCTAATTCCTGTCGGCGACCCACCGTTTGACATACAACGTTCGGCACACAACTGCCCGCAGTGCTCTGCATCTAACACTAATCTCTCTCCTCCCCACCACACTCGTTCACTGAAAAAACTGACAACTAGATAGTTCTTTGTACGCGAAACTAGGCCACATCAGACGCAACGTGTATGTAGATGTGTAGTGCAAGGGAAATATCCCCTGCTCCCACACAACTAATACTAGCTGACAACAGAAACAAAATTTCTGTCGATAGTATTTGAACCAGTCTTATTCATTTGCGAATTTCATGCATTCCTTCTTGCTGGTAACAGTGCCTTGCAAATCACTCAATTCATGTTTTCTAGCCAAACGTGCTGCTCCTGATTGTTTCGTACATCATGCATTAGTGGTCATTATCAAGACTGTGTTGTGTGTCAGCTTTTTATGGTCATCAATTGCACTCTGCTTGTGCTGCTCACTCATTCTTGTAACTCAAAGTACGTCGTTATCATCCAATCCTAGCACTTGCAGCAGGACAAATCAACTGGCTCGTCACCGTGCCACTCGGGAAACTTCCGCAAGGCTTTCATGACATGTCGCAATCAAAGTCCTTCCACAACATTTCTGCAACGCGGCGGGTCACGATACCGAAAGTATGACTTATGCTTCTGATCTATAATAAAACCACCACTCGGAAAGCGCTACTCCCTTCCCACATCCCTCAGAATGTGGTGAACGATCATCGATTACAACCAAGATGCAATGAATCTCGGTCGCATGCCTCACGCTCAGGGACAGTGCTACCACTCATCATCGTGGTTGCGTCTACTCCAGCTTTGAACTAGAGAGAGTTGAAGACATACTACAGAAATGATCCTGTGAAGTATGATCTTGCTTGCAAGCTATCACCGCTCGCTACTTATGCCACGAGACCGTCAACACGCCCTACGAGAATACGACACACTCTTCACATTCGCGATTTACTTATCGAAGAATTACTTAAGCTCGGACATTCTGCAAAGAACCTAGTTCTACTCCTATTTGGCCGCCATGATCTAACCTTTCCTCACTCAACTATTCTGTGCGCTACCAGTGCTTTTTGCATCCGAAATCAGAGACCATTGCCTCAGGCGAGACTGTATGTAAACACCGCTTGCAGCTCCGGCCGCTAGATGGGGGCCTGGGGCACATACAGTAGCATTCTATGGCGCAAGCAGACATGCCAAATAGTCACTGAAAGAGAAACACACAAGAGGGCAGTCATAGGACACTTGTGCTTTCTTTAAAACCGCCTCTCTCTTCGAAAATTTTCGCACCGCAATAGCGTATTCACCTCACCCTAACAGTGCCAACTCTTGTCGATATTTGGCCACTTCCTCTTTCGTTTCACCTTGCGTCTTACTTGATACCCCGCCCAACAGCTGCTGATACACGCTACACGCAATTAATGTGTTTCTCTCTGTATCTCTTTTCGCCTACCACGAGTATTGCTTTTCCTCACATGGCAATTATGAAAACACCCACAGCTAAACAAACACTTCCATTCAGCATCACGTCCATACTATCAGTCATACACCAGTAATTTCACAGCTACTTGCTCCACTAATACATTTCTTAATGTTACTGTTAAACAGATGAAGAATCAAAGTATACAACAAGTCTCTATGAACATCACTGTCAGGACATTATACGCATACCATGCCCATCTTTATGCTTCAACTATGATGGCCCATGTGCTATGAATAAAGAAATTTCTCATCAAATATCAAATAATTTTACAACTATATAACTACTCCGACTAGCCCCTTACTAAAACTCTAGATGTTTAGCAATCCCGCCATCAATCTCAGAATAATCGCAAGCAGTGCTTTCATCCCATGAGCACTTCTTTGCAAACAAAACCACAAAACTACTTTTTATACTAGCTTCCTTGTCACAGTGAACAGGGAACTAATGCTAGTGCCCCAGTTTACTCAAAAACTTTTTCGCTTGCAACATATAAACAGCCAACTTGAACCTCTGGGATTTTCAAACACACACAGAAAACTTAATTCCACAGAAATTTAGGAGTAACAGTGGTTGCCTGACATTTTCATACATACTCAAATAGCTACTTCTATGCACTTCACACAATGTTCTCATCATGTTCCACCAGAGAACACAGTTATCACTATGAATGGATTCTGGTAAAAGAGCCTTCAAACCACAAACAGCCTGATCAAAGTGATTATCTCCACATCCTCTGCCAATATCATGTCACTCTATACCTGAGGAGGGAAACTACAATGCAGGGGAAGGAGCTTCGTTGTGAGCACTGTCCTGGTATTTCATCATTAACTCTTCTCAAGCCAAGTATGCACCACCTCTGTGTATGGCTGGGTCAATCAAAAAAGACAAGCAGCATCAACAACTCACAGGACACTATGAACATTTTTACCATTATCTGCACCACCTTCCACTGATTTACTGAAGAAGAAACTGCAAAGTCTGGCCAATTTTGTACACCAGTAATCTTGAAAACATTGGAGTCAACAGCACATACATAGTTTCCAAGACTGTACCTAGGAACAACCCTTCAATTTCAAGATTTACATCTCACTGAGGCACATCACATCATACCCAAACTACACCTAGCAGGAAATTGCTACTCTATTCATTTCCAGCTATCTATGTCATATTCAACAAATGTCTCCCTCCCACCTACATCTTCTACAAAACTGAGTACATTGTTATGAACAAACAACCAATGCCATATTATGGCAACAATCCAGTGCCACTATTATCCACTCTCTTGAAAACAATTGAAATACTCATCCTGACCAACTATCCACCATCTTCAACCCAAATCTCACTCACACCATACCCACAAATCACAAACTTGTGCAGTAAAAATAATTTTGGGTTTCAAAACTCAATCTACTAATCACATACCAGTATTACTTACAACGCCTATCATTCATCATTCACTTCCAAATATCAGCTTATATGCTGTTGTGCAATTAAAGTGCAAATAAACACTAAACCATATAGCACTGAGGTATAGAAAGCGTTCACCAAGAGTTTCCACAATTATGCCTCTTGTGCCTCACACACACACAAATGTAACAACTCTTCACAATACAAAGCATTCACCTTCACCTCTGCACAATATTGCCTGCCATACATTATCGCAAGCACCACTCACATTACAATTCCTTTATGCTATTTCCAGATTAGTCTCCTGCCATTTATACAACTCAGACATTAAATAGCTCTCTTTCTCTTTACACTATCGTCTAACACACTGCACGCCATTTCAGGGCAAATGTACTTGTTTCATTATACTGCGACATGGCCTGTTACAATTTCAAATCAAGCAAAAACATCTACCTGATCCAACGTGCTCCGCTACTCCACACAACACAATCTACCTCTTCCTATTTACACACATTATTGCTTACATTACGTTTTACTTGTGATTGTGGCTCAGCAATAGCCGAGCATTTCTGTCACCATCCAAGCTGCTTCATTACCTCACCTGCCGCCAGATGGCAGCACGCCTAATTCCTGTCGGCGACCCACCGTTTGACATACAACGTTCGGCACACAACTGCCCGCAGTGCTCTGCATCTAACACTAATCTCTCTCCTCCCCACCACACTCGTTCACTGAAAAAACTGACAACTAGATAGTTCTTTGTACGCGAAACTAGGCCACATCAGACGCAACGTGTATGTAGATGTGTAGTGCAAGGGAAATATCCCCTGCTCCCACACAACTAATACTAGCTGACAACAGAAACAAAATTTCTGTCGATAGTATTTGAACCAGTCTTATTCATTTGCGAATTTCATGCATTCCTTCTTGCTGGTAACAGTGCCTTGCAAATCACTCAATTCATGTTTTCTAGCCAAACGTGCTGCTCCTGATTGTTTCGTACATCATGCATTAGTGGTCATTATCAAGACTGTGTTGTGTGTCAGCTTTTTATGGTCATCAATTGCACTCTGCTTGTGCTGCTCACTCATTCTTGTAACTCAAAGTACGTCGTTGTCATCCAATCCTAGCACTTGCAGCAGGACAAATCAACTGGCTCGTCACCGTGCCACTCGGGAAACTTCCGCAAGGCTTTCATGACATGTCGCAATCAAAGTCCTTCCACAACATTTCTGCAACGCGGCGGGTCACGATACCGAAAGTATGACTTATGCTTCTGATCTATAATAAAACCACCACTCGGAAAGCGCTACTCCCTTCCCACATCCCTCAGAATGTGGTGAACGATCATCGATTACAACCAAGATGCAATGAATCTCGGTCGCATGCCTCACGCTCAGGGACAGTGCTACCACTCATCATCGTGGTTGCGTCTACTCCAGCTTTGAACTAGAGAGAGTTGAAGACATACTACAGAAATGATCCTGTGAAGTATGATCTTGCTTGCAAGCTATCACCGCTCGCTACTTATGCCACGAGACCGTCAACACGCCCTACGAGAATACGACACACTCTTCACATTCGCGATTTACTTATCGAAGAATTACTTAAGCTCGGACATTCTGCAAAGAACCTAGTTCTACTCCTATTTGGCCGCCATGATCTAACCTTTCCTCACTCAACTATTCTGTGCGCTACCAGTGCTTTTTGCATCCGAAATCAGAGACCATTGCCTCAGGCGAGACTGTATGTAAACACCGCTTGCAGCTCCGGTCGCTAGATGGGGGCCTGGGGCACATACAGTAGCATTCTATGGCGCAAGCAGACATGCCAAATAGTCACTGAAAGAGAAACACACAAGAGGGCAGTCATAGGACACTTGTGCTTTCTTTAAAACCGCCTCTCTCTTCGAAAATTTTCGCACCGCAATAGCGTATTCACCTCACCCTAACAGTGCCAACTCTTGTCGATATTTGGCCACTTCCTCTTTCGTTTCACCTTGCGTCTTACTTGATACCCCGCCCAACAGCTGCTGATACACGCTACACGCAATTAATGTGTTTCTCTCTGTATCTCTTTTCGCCTACCACGAGTATTGCTTTTCCTCACATGGCAATTATGAAAACACCCACAGCTAAACAAACACTTCCATTCAGCATCACGTCCATACTATCAGTCATACACCAGTAATTTCACAGCTACTTGCTCCACTAATACATTTCTTAATGTTACTGTTAAACAGATGAAGAATCAAAGTATACAACAAGTCTCTATGAACATCACTGTCAGGACATTATACGCATACCATGCCCATCTTTATGCTTCAACTATGATGGCCCATGTGCTATGAATAAAGAAATTTCTCATCAAATATCAAATAATTTTACAACTATATAACTACTCCGACTAGCCCCTTACTAAAACTCTAGATGTTTAGCAATCCCGCCATCAATCTCAGAATAATCGCAAGCAGTGCTTTCATCCCATGAGCACTTCTTTGCAAACAAAACCACAAAACTACTTTTTATACTAGCTTCCTTGTCACAGTGAACAGGGAACTAATGCTAGTGCCCCAGTTTACTCAAAAACTTTTTCGCTTGCAACATATAAACAGCCAACTTGAACCTCTGGGATTTTCAAACACACACAGAAAACTTAATTCCACAGAAATTTAGGAGTAACAGTGGTTGCCTGACATTTTCATACATACTCAAATAGCTACTTCTATGCACTTCACACAATGTTCTCATCATGTTCCACCAGAGAACACAGTTATCACTATGAATGGATTCTGGTAAAAGAGCCTTCAAACCACAAACAGCCTGATCAAAGTGATTATCTCCACATCCTCTGCCAATATCATGTCACTCTATACCTGAGGAGGGAAACTACAATGCAGGGGAAGGAGCTTCGTTGTGAGCACTGTCCTGGTATTTCATCATTAACTCTTCTCAAGCCAAGTATGCACCACCTCTGTGTATGGCTGGGTCAATCAAAAAAGACAAGCAGCATCAACAACTCACAGGACACTATGAACATTTTTACCATTATCTGCACCACCTTCCACTGATTTACTGAAGAAGAAACTGCAAAGTCTGGCCAATTTTGTACACCAGTAATCTTGAAAACATTGGAGTCAACAGCACATACATAGTTTCCAAGACTGTACCTAGGAACAACCCTTCAATTTCAAGATTTACATCTCACTGAGGCACATCACATCATACCCAAACTACACCTAGCAGGAAATTGCTACTCTATTCATTTCCAGCTATCTATGTCATATTCAACAAATGTCTCCCTCCCACCTACATCTTCTACAAAACTGAGTACATTGTTATGAACAAACAACCAATGCCATATTATGGCAACAATCCAGTGCCACTATTATCCACTCTCTTGAAAACAATTGAAATACTCATCCTGACCAACTATCCACCATCTTCAACCCAAATCTCACTCACACCATACCCACAAATCACAAACTTGTGCAGTAAAAATAATTTTGGGTTTCAAAACTCAATCTACTAATCACATACCAGTATTACTTACAACGCCTATCATTCATCATTCACTTCCAAATATCAGCTTATATGCTGTTGTGCAATTAAAGTGCAAATAAACACTAAACCATATAGCACTGAGGTATAGAAAGCGTTCACCAAGAGTTTCCACAATTATGCCTCTTGTGCCTCACACACACACAAATGTAACAACTCTTCACAATACAAAGCATTCACCTTCACCTCTGCACAATATTGCCTGCCATACATTATCGCAAGCACCACTCACATTACAATTCCTTTATGCTATTTCCAGATTAGTCTCCTGCCATTTATACAACTCAGACATTAAATAGCTCTCTTTCTCTTTACACTATCGTCTAACACACTGCACGCCATTTCAGGGCAAATGTACTTGTTTCATTATACTGCGACATGGCCTGTTACAATTTCAAATCAAGCAAAAACATCTACCTGATCCAACGTGCTCCGCTACTCCACACAACACAATCTACCTCTTCCTATTTACGCACATTATTGCTTACATTACGTTTTACTTGTGATTGTGGCTCAGCAATAGCCGAGCACTACGAAAAATACATTACAGACTCATTTAATGTTCCCCTCCACGGAAATCTTTAGTAAAAGGCGAAAGATTTATTCGATTTGAAGGGAAACCAGAGTGCCGATCAACGCACTCACTTCCATACTTATGGCTGCTTCTCTAGTACTTCTGCGCGAGAACGCGGAAAATTCTTTCCCTCTTGTCCACTTCTCTACCGTCAACAGACTTCCAGTGCTATGCAAGCACAAACCGCAAAACTAACTGCCAACGCTGAAATACGTGTCTGCCAAATGAGGTCGCTATTACTCTTTACATAACTATTTTCATCATTTCTGTCACCATCCAAGCTGCTTCATTACCTCACCTGCCGCCAGATGGCAGCACGCCTAATTCCTGTCGGCGACCCACCGTTTGACATACAACGTTCGGCACACAACTGCCCGCAGTGCTCTGCATCTAACACTAATCTCTCTCCTCCCCACCACACTCGTTCACTGAAAAAACTGACAACTAGATAGTTCTTTGTACGCGAAACTAGGCCACATCAGACGCAACGTGTATGTAGATGTGTAGTGCAAGGGAAATATCCCCTGCTCCCACACAACTAATACTAGCTGACAACAGAAACAAAATTTCTGTCGATAGTATTTGAACCAGTCTTATTCATTTGCGAATTTCATGCATTCCTTCTTGCTGGTAACAGTGCCTTGCAAATCACTCAATTCATGTTTTCTAGCCAAACGTGCTGCTCCTGATTGTTTCGTACATCATGCATTAGTGGTCATTATCAAGACTGTGTTGTGTGTCAGCTTTTTATGGTCATCAATTGCACTCTGCTTGTGCTGCTCACTCATTCTTGTAACTCAAAGTACGTCGTTGTCATCCAATCCTAGCACTTGCAGCAGGACAAATCAACTGGCTCGTCACCGTGCCACTCGGGAAACTTCCGCAAGGCTTTCATGACATGTCGCAATCAAAGTCCTTCCACAACATTTCTGCAACGCGGCGGGTCACGATACCGAAAGTATGACTTATGCTTCTGATCTATAATAAAACCACCACTCGGAAAGCGCTACTCCCTTCCCACATCCCTCAGAATGTGGTGAACGATCATCGATTACAACCAAGATGCAATGAATCTCGGTCGCATGCCTCACGCTCAGGGACAGTGCTACCACTCATCATCGTGGTT
Source organism: Schistocerca gregaria (assembly GCF_023897955.1). NCBI lineage: Eukaryota > Metazoa > Arthropoda > Insecta > Orthoptera > Acrididae > Schistocerca > Schistocerca gregaria. Next base: position 679,984,971 of record NC_064922.1, read on the forward strand.
GCGTCTACTCCAGCTTTGAACTAGAGAGAGTTGAAGACATACTACAGAAATGATCCTGTGAAGTATGATCTTGCTTGCAAGCTATCACCGCTCGCTACTTATGCCACGAGACCGTCAACACGCCCTACGAGAATACGACACACTCTTCACATTCGCGATTTACTTATCGAAGAATTACTTAAGCTCGGACATTCTGCAAAGAACCTAGTTCTACTCCTATTTGGCCGCCATGATCTAACCTTTCCTCACTCAACTATTCTGTGCGCTACCAGTGCTTTTTGCATCCGAAATCAGAGACCATTGCCTCAGGCGAGACTGTATGTAAACACCGCTTGCAGCTCCGGCCGCTAGATGGGGGCCTGGGGCACATACAGTAGCATTCTATGGCGCAAGCAGACATGCCAAATAGTCACTGAAAGAGAAACACACAAGAGGGCAGTCATAGGACACTTGTGCTTTCTTTAAAACCGCCTCTCTCTTCGAAAATTTTCGCACCGCAATAGCGTATTCACCTCACCCTAACAGTGCCAACTCTTGTCGATATTTGGCCACTTCCTCTTTCGTTTCACCTTGCGTCTTACTTGATACCCCGCCCAACAGCTGCTGATACACGCTACACGCAATTAATGTGTTTCTCTCTGTATCTCTTTTCGCCTACCACGAGTATTGCTTTTCCTCACATGGCAATTATGAAAACACCCACAGCTAAACAAACACTTCCATTCAGCATCACGTCCATACTATCAGTCATACACCAGTAATTTCACAGCTACTTGCTCCACTAATACATTTCTTAATGTTACTGTTAAACAGATGAAGAATCAAAGTATACAACAAGTCTCTATGAACATCACTGTCAGGACATTATACGCATACCATGCCCATCTTTATGCTTCAACTATGATGGCCCATGTGCTATGAATAAAGAAATTTCTCATCAAATATCAAATAATTTTACAACTATATAACTACTCCGACTAGCCCCTTACTAAAACTCTAGATGTTTAGCAATCCCGCCATCAATCTCAGAATAATCGCAAGCAGTGCTTTCATCCCATGAGCACTTCTTTGCAAACAAAACCACAAAACTACTTTTTATACTAGCTTCCTTGTCACAGTGAACAGGGAACTAATGCTAGTGCCCCAGTTTACTCAAAAACTTTTTCGCTTGCAACATATAAACAGCCAACTTGAACCTCTGGGATTTTCAAACACACACAGAAAACTTAATTCCACAGAAATTTAGGAGTAACAGTGGTTGCCTGACATTTTCATACATACTCAAATAGCTACTTCTATGCACTTCACACAATGTTCTCATCATGTTCCACCAGAGAACACAGTTATCACTATGAATGGATTCTGGTAAAAGAGCCTTCAAACCACAAACAGCCTGATCAAAGTGATTATCTCCACATCCTCTGCCAATATCATGTCACTCTATACCTGAGGAGGGAAACTACAATGCAGGGGAAGGAGCTTCGTTGTGAGCACTGTCCTGGTATTTCATCATTAACTCTTCTCAAGCCAAGTATGCACCACCTCTGTGTATGGCTGGGTCAATCAAAAAAGACAAGCAGCATCAACAACTCACAGGACACTATGAACATTTTTACCATTATCTGCACCACCTTCCACTGATTTACTGAAGAAGAAACTGCAAAGTCTGGCCAATTTTGTACACCAGTAATCTTGAAAACATTGGAGTCAACAGCACATACATAGTTTCCAAGACTGTACCTAGGAACAACCCTTCAATTTCAAGATTTACATCTCACTGAGGCACATCACATCATACCCAAACTACACCTAGCAGGAAATTGCTACTCTATTCATTTCCAGCTATCTATGTCATATTCAACAAATGTCTCCCTCCCACCTACATCTTCTACAAAACTGAGTACATTGTTATGAACAAACAACCAATGCCATATTATGGCAACAATCCAGTGCCACTATTATCCACTCTCTTGAAAACAATTGAAATACTCATCCTGACCAACTATCCACCATCTTCAACCCAAATCTCACTCACACCATACCCACAAATCACAAACTTGTGCAGTAAAAATAATTTTGGGTTTCAAAACTCAATCTACTAATCACATACCAGTATTACTTACAACGCCTATCATTCATCATTCACTTCCAAATATCAGCTTATATGCTGTTGTGCAATTAAAGTGCAAATAAACACTAAACCATATAGCACTGAGGTATAGAAAGCGTTCACCAAGAGTTTCCACAATTATGCCTCTTGTGCCTCACACACACACAAATGTAACAACTCTTCACAATACAAAGCATTCACCTTCACCTCTGCACAATATTGCCTGCCATACATTATCGCAAGCACCACTCACATTACAATTCCTTTATGCTATTTCCAGATTAGTCTCCTGCCATTTATACAACTCAGACATTAAATAGCTCTCTTTCTCTTTACACTATCGTCTAACACACTGCACGCCATTTCAGGGCAAATGTACTTGTTTCATTATACTGCGACATGGCCTGTTACAATTTCAAATCAAGCAAAAACATCTACCTGATCCAACGTGCTCCGCTACTCCACACAACACAATCTACCTCTTCCTATTTACACACATTATTGCTTACATTACGTTTTACTTGTGATTGTGGCTCAGCAATAGCCGAGCATTTCTGTCACCATCCAAGCTGCTTCATTACCTCACCTGCCGCCAGATGGCAGCACGCCTAATTCCTGTCGGCGACCCACCGTTTGACATACAACGTTCGGCACACAACTGCCCGCAGTGCTCTGCATCTAACACTAATCTCTCTCCTCCCCACCACACTCGTTCACTGAAAAAACTGACAACTAGATAGTTCTTTGTACGCGAAACTAGGCCACATCAGACGCAACGTGTATGTAGATGTGTAGTGCAAGGGAAATATCCCCTGCTCCCACACAACTAATACTAGCTGACAACAGAAACAAAATTTCTGTCGATAGTATTTGAACCAGTCTTATTCATTTGCGAATTTCATGCATTCCTTCTTGCTGGTAACAGTGCCTTGCAAATCACTCAATTCATGTTTTCTAGCCAAACGTGCTGCTCCTGATTGTTTCGTACATCATGCATTAGTGGTCATTATCAAGACTGTGTTGTGTGTCAGCTTTTTATGGTCATCAATTGCACTCTGCTTGTGCTGCTCACTCATTCTTGTAACTCAAAGTACGTCGTTGTCATCCAATCCTAGCACTTGCAGCAGGACAAATCAACTGGCTCGTCACCGTGCCACTCGGGAAACTTCCGCAAGGCTTTCATGACATGTCGCAATCAAAGTCCTTCCACAACATTTCTGCAACGCGGCGGGTCACGATACCGAAAGTATGACTTATGCTTCTGATCTATAATAAAACCACCACTCGGAAAGCGCTACTCCCTTCCCACATCCCTCAGAATGTGGTGAACGATCATCGATTACAACCAAGATGCAATGAATCTCGGTCGCATGCCTCACGCTCAGGGACAGTGCTACCACTCATCATCGTGGTTGCGTCTACTCCAGCTTTGAACTAGAGAGAGTTGAAGACATACTACAGAAATGATCCTGTGAAGTATGATCTTGCTTGCAAGCTATCACCGCTCGCTACTTATGCCACGAGACCGTCAACACGCCCTACGAGAATACGACACACTCTTCACATTCGCGATTTACTTATCGAAGAATTACTTAAGCTCGGACATTCTGCAAAGAACCTAGTTCTACTCCTATTTGGCCGCCATGATCTAACCTTTCCTCACTCAACTATTCTGTGCGCTACCAGTGCTTTTTGCATCCGAAATCAGAGACCATTGCCTCAGGCGAGACTGTATGTAAACACCGCTTGCAGCTCCGGCCGCTAGATGGGGGCCTGGGGCACATACAGTAGCATTCTATGGCGCAAGCAGACATGCCAAATAGTCACTGAAAGAGAAACACACAAGAGGGCAGTCATAGGACACTTGTGCTTTCTTTAAAACCGCCTCTCTCTTCGAAAATTTTCGCACCGCAATAGCGTATTCACCTCACCCTAACAGTGCCAACTCTTGTCGATATTTGGCCACTTCCTCTTTCGTTTCACCTTGCGTCTTACTTGATACCCCGCCCAACAGCTGCTGATACACGCTACACGCAATTAATGTGTTTCTCTCTGTATCTCTTTTCGCCTACCACGAGTATTGCTTTTCCTCACATGGCAATTATGAAAACACCCACAGCTAAACAAACACTTCCATTCAGCATCACGTCCATACTATCAGTCATACACCAGTAATTTCACAGCTACTTGCTCCACTAATACATTTCTTAATGTTACTGTTAAACAGATGAAGAATCAAAGTATACAACAAGTCTCTATGAACATCACTGTCAGGACATTATACGCATACCATGCCCATCTTTATGCTTCAACTATGATGGCCCATGTGCTATGAATAAAGAAATTTCTCATCAAATATCAAATAATTTTACAACTATATAACTACTCCGACTAGCCCCTTACTAAAACTCTAGATGTTTAGCAATCCCGCCATCAATCTCAGAATAATCGCAAGCAGTGCTTTCATCCCATGAGCACTTCTTTGCAAACAAAACCACAAAACTACTTTTTATACTAGCTTCCTTGTCACAGTGAACAGGGAACTAATGCTAGTGCCCCAGTTTACTCAAAAACTTTTTCGCTTGCAACATATAAACAGCCAACTTGAACCTCTGGGATTTTCAAACACACACAGAAAACTTAATTCCACAGAAATTTAGGAGTAACAGTGGTTGCCTGACATTTTCATACATACTCAAATAGCTACTTCTATGCACTTCACACAATGTTCTCATCATGTTCCACCAGAGAACACAGTTATCACTATGAATGGATTCTGGTAAAAGAGCCTTCAAACCACAAACAGCCTGATCAAAGTGATTATCTCCACATCCTCTGCCAATATCATGTCACTCTATACCTGAGGAGGGAAACTACAATGCAGGGGAAGGAGCTTCGTTGTGAGCACTGTCCTGGTATTTCATCATTAACTCTTCTCAAGCCAAGTATGCACCACCTCTGTGTATGGCTGGGTCAATCAAAAAAGACAAGCAGCATCAACAACTCACAGGACACTATGAACATTTTTACCATTATCTGCACCACCTTCCACTGATTTACTGAAGAAGAAACTGCAAAGTCTGGCCAATTTTGTACACCAGTAATCTTGAAAACATTGGAGTCAACAGCACATACATAGTTTCCAAGACTGTACCTAGGAACAACCCTTCAATTTCAAGATTTACATCTCACTGAGGCACATCACATCATACCCAAACTACACCTAGCAGGAAATTGCTACTCTATTCATTTCCAGCTATCTATGTCATATTCAACAAATGTCTCCCTCCCACCTACATCTTCTACAAAACTGAGTACATTGTTATGAACAAACAACCAATGCCATATTATGGCAACAATCCAGTGCCACTATTATCCACTCTCTTGAAAACAATTGAAATACTCATCCTGACCAACTATCCACCATCTTCAACCCAAATCTCACTCACACCATACCCACAAATCACAAACTTGTGCAGTAAAAATAATTTTGGGTTTCAAAACTCAATCTACTAATCACATACCAGTATTACTTACAACGCCTATCATTCATCATTCACTTCCAAATATCAGCTTATATGCTGTTGTGCAATTAAAGTGCAAATAAACACTAAACCATATAGCACTGAGGTATAGAAAGCGTTCACCAAGAGTTTCCACAATTATGCCTCTTGTGCCTCACACACACACAAATGTAACAACTCTTCACAATACAAAGCATTCACCTTCACCTCTGCACAATATTGCCTGCCATACATTATCGCAAGCACCACTCACATTACAATTCCTTTATGCTATTTCCAGATTAGTCTCCTGCCATTTATACAACTCAGACATTAAATAGCTCTCTTTCTCTTTACACTATCGTCTAACACACTGCACGCCATTTCAGGGCAAATGTACTTGTTTCATTATACTGCGACATGGCCTGTTACAATTTCAAATCAAGCAAAAACATCTACCTGATCCAACGTGCTCCGCTACTCCACACAACACAATCTACCTCTTCCTATTTACGCACATTATTGCTTACATTACGTTTTACTTGTGATTGTGGCTCAGCAATAGCCGAGCACTACGAAAAATACATTACAGACTCATTTAATGTTCCCCTCCACGGAAATCTTTAGTAAAAGGCGAAAGATTTATTCGATTTGAAGGGAAACCAGAGTGCCGATCAACGCACTCACTTCCATACTTATGGCTGCTTCTCTAGTACTTCTGCGCGAGAACGCGGAAAATTCTTTCCCTCTTGTCCACTTCTCTACCGTCAACAGACTTCCAGTGCTATGCAAGCACAAACCGCAAAACTAACTGCCAACGCTGAAATACGTGTCTGCCAAATGAGGTCGCTATTACTCTTTACATGACTATTTTCATCATTTCTGTCACCATCCAAGCTGCTTCATTACCTCACCTGCCGCCAGATGGCAGCACGCCTAATTCCTGTCGGCGACCCACCGTTTGACATACAACGTTCGGCACACAACTGCCCGCAGTGCTCTGCATCTAACACTAATCTCTCTCCTCCCCACCACACTCGTTCACTGAAAAAACTGACAACTAGATAGTTCTTTGTACGCGAAACTAGGCCACATCAGACGCAACGTGTATGTAGATGTGTAGTGCAAGGGAAATATCCCCTGCTCCCACACAACTAATACTAGCTGACAACAGAAACAAAATTTCTGTCGATAGTATTTGAACCAGTCTTATTCATTTGCGAATTTCATGCATTCCTTCTTGCTGGTAACAGTGCCTTGCAAATCACTCAATTCATGTTTTCTAGCCAAACGTGCTGCTCCTGATTGTTTCGTACATCATGCATTAGTGGTCATTATCAAGACTGTGTTGTGTGTCAGCTTTTTATGGTCATCAATTGCACTCTGCTTGTGCTGCTCACTCATTCTTGTAACTCAAAGTACGTCGTTGTCATCCAATCCTAGCACTTGCAGCAGGACAAATCAACTGGCTCGTCACCGTGCCACTCGGGAAACTTCCGCAAGGCTTTCATGACATGTCGCAATCAAAGTCCTTCCACAACATTTCTGCAACGCGGCGGGTCACGATACCGAAAGTATGACTTATGCTTCTGATCTATAATAAAACCACCACTCGGAAAGGGCTACTCCCTTCCCACATCCCTCAGAATGTGGTGAACGATCATCGATTACAACCAAGATGCAATGAATCTCGGTCGCATGCCTCACGCTCAGGGACAGTGCTACCACTCATCATCGTGGTTGCGTCTACTCCAGCTTTGAACTAGAGAGAGTTGAAGACATACTACAGAAATGATCCTGTGAAGTATGATCTTGCTTGCAAGCTATCACCGCTCGCTACTTATGCCACGAGACCGTCAACACGCCCTACGAGAATACGACACACTCTTCACATTCGCGATTTACTTATCGAAGAATTACTTAAGCTCGGACATTCTGCAAAGAACCTAGTTCTACTCCTATTTGGCCGCCATGATCTAACCTTTCCTCACTCAACTATTCTGTGCGCTACCAGTGCTTTTTGCATCCGAAATCAGAGACCATTGCCTCAGGCGAGACTGTATGTAAACACCGCTTGCAGCTCCGGCCGCTAGATGGGGGCCCTGGGGCACATACAGTAGCTTTCTATGGCGCAAGCAGACATGCCAAATAGTCACTGAAAGAGAAACACACAAGAGGGCAGTCATAGGACACTTGTGCTTTCTTTAAAACCGCCTCTCTCTTCGAAAATTTTCGCACCGCAATAGCGTATTCACCTCACCCTAACAGTGCCAACTCTTGTCGATATTTGGCCACTTCCTCTTTCGTTTCACCTTGCGTCTTACTTGATACCCCGCCCAACAGCTGCTGATACACGCTACACGCAATTAATGTGTTTCTCTCTGTATCTCTTTTCGCCTACCACGAGTATTGCTTTTCCTCACATGGCAATTATGAAAACACCCACAGCTAAACAAACACTTCCATTCAGCATCACGTCCATACTATCAGTCATACACCAGTAATTTCACAGCTACTTGCTCCACTAATACATTTCTTAATGTTACTGTTAAACAGATGAAGAATCAAAGTATACAACAAGTCTCTATGAACATCACTGTCAGGACATTATACGCATACCATGCCCATCTTTATGCTTCAACTATGATGGCCCATGTGCTATGAATAAAGAAATTTCTCATCAAATATCAAATAATTTTACAACTATATAACTACTCCGACTAGCCCCTTACTAAAACTCTAGATGTTTAGCAATCCCGCCATCAATCTCAGAATAATCGCAAGCAGTGCTTTCATCCCATGAGCACTTCTTTGCAAACAAAACCACAAAACTACTTTTTATACTAGCTTCCTTGTCACAGTGAACAGGGAACTAATGCTAGTGCCCCAGTTTACTCAAAAACTTTTTCGCTTGCAACATATAAACAGCCAACTTGAACCTCTGGGATTTTCAAACACACACAGAAAACTTAATTCCACAGAAATTTAGGAGTAACAGTGGTTGCCTGACATTTTCATACATACTCAAATAGCTACTTCTATGCACTTCACACAATGTTCTCATCATGTTCCACCAGAGAACACAGTTATCACTATGAATGGATTCTGGTAAAAGAGCCTTCAAACCACAAACAGCCTGATCAAAGTGATTATCTCCACATCCTCTGCCAATATCATGTCACTCTATACCTGAGGAGGGAAACTACAATGCAGGGGAAGGAGCTTCGTTGTGAGCACTGTCCTGGTATTTCATCATTAACTCTTCTCAAGCCAAGTATGCACCACCTCTGTGTATGGCTGGGTCAATCAAAAAAGACAAGCAGCATCAACAACTCACAGGACACTATGAACATTTTTACCATTATCTGCACCACCTTCCACTGATTTACTGAAGAAGAAACTGCAAAGTCTGGCCAATTTTGTACACCAGTAATCTTGAAAACATTGGAGTCAACAGCACATACATAGTTTCCAAGACTGTACCTAGGAACAACCCTTCAATTTCAAGATTTACATCTCACTGAGGCACATCACATCATACCCAAACTACACCTAGCAGGAAATTGCTACTCTATTCATTTCCAGCTATCTATGTCATATTCAACAAATGTCTCCCTCCCACCTACATCTTCTACAAAACTGAGTACATTGTTATGAACAAACAACCAATGCCATATTATGGCAACAATCCAGTGCCACTATTATCCACTCTCTTGAAAACAATTGAAATACTCATCCTGACCAACTATCCACCATCTTCAACCCAAATCTCACTCACACCATACCCACAAATCACAAACTTGTGCAGTAAAAATAATTTTGGGTTTCAAAACTCAATCTACTAATCACATACCAGTATTACTTACAACGCCTATCATTCATCATTCACTTCCAAATATCAGCTTATATGCTGTTGTGCAATTAAAGTGCAAATAAACACTAAACCATATAGCACTGAGGTATAGAAAGCGTTCACCAAGAGTTTCCACAATTATGCCTCTTGTGCCTCACACACACACAAATGTAACAACTCTTCACAATACAAAGCATTCACCTTCACCTCTGCACAATATTGCCTGCCATACATTATCGCAAGCACCACTCACATTACAATTCCTTTATGCTATTTCCAGATTAGTCTCCTGCCATTTATACAACTCAGACATTAAATAGCTCTCTTTCTCTTTACACTATCGTCTAACACACTGCACGCCATTTCAGGGCAAATGTACTTGTTTCATTATACTGCGACATGGCCTGTTACAATTTCAAATCAAGCAAAAACATCTACCTGATCCAACGTGCTCCGCTACTCCACACAACACAATCTACCTCTTCCTATTTACACACATTATTGCTTACATTACGTTTTACTTGTGATTGTGGCTCAGCAATAGCCGAGCATTTCTGTCACCATCCAAGCTGCTTCATTACCTCACCTGCCGCCAGATGGCAGCACGCCTAATTCCTGTCGGCGACCCACCGTTTGACATACAACGTTCGGCACACAACTGCCCGCAGTGCTCTGCATCTAACACTAATCTCTCTCCTCCCCACCACACTCGTTCACTGAAAAAACTGACAACTAGATAGTTCTTTGTACGCGAAACTAGGCCACATCAGACGCAACGTGTATGTAGATGTGTAGTGCAAGGGAAATATCCCCTGCTCCCACACAACTAATACTAGCTGACAACAGAAACAAAATTTCTGTCGATAGTATTTGAACCAGTCTTATTCATTTGCGAATTTCATGCATTCCTTCTTGCTGGTAACAGTGCCTTGCAAATCACTCAATTCATGTTTTCTAGCCAAACGTGCTGCTCCTGATTGTTTCGTACATCATGCATTAGTGGTCATTATCAAGACTGTGTTGTGTGTCAGCTTTTTATGGTCATCAATTGCACTCTGCTTGTGCTGCTCACTCATTCTTGTAACTCAAAGTACGTCGTTGTCATCCAATCCTAGCACTTGCAGCAGGACAAATCAACTGGCTCGTCACCGTGCCACTCGGGAAACTTCCGCAAGGCTTTCATGACATGTCGCAATCAAAGTCCTTCCACAACATTTCTGCAACGCGGCGGGTCACGATACCGAAAGTATGACTTATGCTTCTGATCTATAATAAAACCACCACTCGGAAAGCGCTACTCCCTTCCCACATCCCTCAGAATGTGGTGAACGATCATCGATTACAACCAAGATGCAATGAATCTCGGTCGCATGCCTCACGCTCAGGGACAGTGCTACCACTCATCATCGTGGTTGCGTCTACTCCAGCTTTGAACTAGAGAGAGTTGAAGACATACTACAGAAATGATCCTGTGAAGTATGATCTTGCTTGCAAGCTATCACCGCTCGCTACTTATGCCACGAGACCGTCAACACGCCCTACGAGAATACGACACACTCTTCACATTCGCGATTTACTTATCGAAGAATTACTTAAGCTCGGACATTCTGCAAAGAACCTAGTTCTACTCCTATTTGGCCGCCATGATCTAACCTTTCCTCACTCAACTATTCTGTGCGCTACCAGTGCTTTTTGCATCCGAAATCAGAGACCATTGCCTCAGGCGAGACTGTATGTAAACACCGCTTGCAGCTCCGGCCGCTAGATGGGGGCCTGGGGCACATACAGTAGCATTCTATGGCGCAAGCAGACATGCCAAATAGTCACTGAAAGAGAAACACACAAGAGGGCAGTCATAGGACACTTGTGCTTTCTTTAAAACCGCCTCTCTCTTCGAAAATTTTCGCACCGCAATAGCGTATTCACCTCACCCTAACAGTGCCAACTCTTGTCGATATTTGGCCACTTCCTCTTTCGTTTCACCTTGCGTCTTACTTGATACCCCGCCCAACAGCTGCTGATACACGCTACACGCAATTAATGTGTTTCTCTCTGTATCTCTTTTCGCCTACCACGAGTATTGCTTTTCCTCACATGGCAATTATGAAAACACCCACAGCTAAACAAACACTTCCATTCAGCATCACGTCCATACTATCAGTCATACACCAGTAATTTCACAGCTACTTGCTCCACTAATACATTTCTTAATGTTACTGTTAAACAGATGAAGAATCAAAGTATACAACAAGTCTCTATGAACATCACTGTCAGGACATTATACGCATACCATGCCCATCTTTATGCTTCAACTATGATGGCCCATGTGCTATGAATAAAGAAATTTCTCATCAAATATCAAATAATTTTACAACTATATAACTACTCCGACTAGCCCCTTACTAAAACTCTAGATGTTTAGCAATCCCGCCATCAATCTCAGAATAATCGCAAGCAGTGCTTTCATCCCATGAGCACTTCTTTGCAAACAAAACCACAAAACTACTTTTTATACTAGCTTCCTTGTCACAGTGAACAGGGAACTAATGCTAGTGCCCCAGTTTACTCAAAAACTTTTTCGCTTGCAACATATAAACAGCCAACTTGAACCTCTGGGATTTTCAAACACACACAGAAAACTTAATTCCACAGAAATTTAGGAGTAACAGTGGTTGCCTGACATTTTCATACATACTCAAATAGCTACTTCTATGCACTTCACACAATGTTCTCATCATGTTCCACCAGAGAACACAGTTATCACTATGAATGGATTCTGGTAAAAGAGCCTTCAAACCACAAACAGCCTGATCAAAGTGATTATCTCCACATCCTCTGCCAATATCATGTCACTCTATACCTGAGGAGGGAAACTACAATGCAGGGGAAGGAGCTTCGTTGTGAGCACTGTCCTGGTATTTCATCATTAACTCTTCTCAAGCCAAGTATGCACCACCTCTGTGTATGGCTGGGTCAATCAAAAAAGACAAGCAGCATCAACAACTCACAGGACACTATGAACATTTTTACCATTATCTGCACCACCTTCCACTGATTTACTGAAGAAGAAACTGCAAAGTCTGGCCAATTTTGTACACCAGTAATCTTGAAAACATTGGAGTCAACAGCACATACATAGTTTCCAAGACTGTACCTAGGAACAACCCTTCAATTTCAAGATTTACATCTCACTGAGGCACATCACATCATACCCAAACTACACCTAGCAGGAAATTGCTACTCTATTCATTTCCAGCTATCTATGTCATATTCAACAAATGTCTCCCTCCCACCTACATCTTCTACAAAACTGAGTACATTGTTATGAACAAACAACCAATGCCATATTATGGCAACAATCCAGTGCCACTATTATCCACTCTCTTGAAAACAATTGAAATACTCATCCTGACCAACTATCCACCATCTTCAACCCAAATCTCACTCACACCATACCCACAAATCACAAACTTGTGCAGTAAAAATAATTTTGGGTTTCAAAACTCAATCTACTAATCACATACCAGTATTACTTACAACGCCTATCATTCATCATTCACTTCCAAATATCAGCTTATATGCTGTTGTGCAATTAAAGTGCAAATAAACACTAAACCATATAGCACTGAGGTATAGAAAGCGTTCACCAAGAGTTTCCACAATTATGCCTCTTGTGCCTCACACACACACAAATGTAACAACTCTTCACAATACAAAGCATTCACCTTCACCTCTGCACAATATTGCCTGCCATACATTATCGCAAGCACCACTCACATTACAATTCCTTTATGCTATTTCCAGATTAGTCTCCTGCCATTTATACAACTCAGACATTAAATAGCTCTCTTTCTCTTTACACTATCGTCTAACACACTGCACGCCATTTCAGGGCAAATGTACTTGTTTCATTATACTGCGACATGGCCTGTTACAATTTCAAATCAAGCAAAAACATCTACCTGATCCAACGTGCTCCGCTACTCCACACAACACAATCTACCTCTTCCTATTTACACACATTATTGCTTACATTACGTTTTACTTGTGATTGTGGCTCAGCAATAGCCGAGCATTTCTGTCACCATCCAAGCTGCTTCATTACCTCACCTGCCGCCAGATGGCAGCACGCCTAATTCCTGTCGGCGACCCACCGTTTGACATACAACGTTCGGCACACAACTGCCCGCAGTGCTCTGCATCTAACACTAATCTCTCTCCTCCCCACCACACTCGTTCACTGAAAAAACTGACAACTAGATAGTTCTTTGTACGCGAAACTAGGCCACATCAGACGCAACGTGTATGTAGATGTGTAGTGCAAGGGAAATATCCCCTGCTCCCACACAACTAATACTAGCTGACAACAGAAACAAAATTTCTGTCGATAGTATTTGAACCAGTCTTATTCATTTGCGAATTTCATGCATTCCTTCTTGCTGGTAACAGTGCCTTGCAAATCACTCAATTCATGTTTTCTAGCCAAACGTGCTGCTCCTGATTGTTTCGTACATCATGCATTAGTGGTCATTATCAAGACTGTGTTGTGTGTCAGCTTTTTATGGTCATCAATTGCACTCTGCTTGTGCTGCTCACTCATTCTTGTAACTCAAAGTACGTCGTTGTCATCCAATCCTAGCACTTGCAGCAGGACAAATCAACTGGCTCGTCACCGTGCCACTCGGGAAACTTCCGCAAGGCTTTCATGACATGTCGCAATCAAAGTCCTTCCACAACATTTCTGCAACGCGGCGGGTCACGATACCGAAAGTATGACTTATGCTTCTGATCTATAATAAAACCACCACTCGGAAAGCGCTACTCCCTTCCCACATCCCTCAGAATGTGGTGAACGATCATCGATTACAACCAAGATGCAATGAATCTCGGTCGCATGCCTCACGCTCAGGGACAGTGCTACCACTCATCATCGTGGTTGCGTCTACTCCAGCTTTGAACTAGAGAGAGTTGAAGACATACTACAGAAATGATCCTGTGAAGTATGATCTTGCTTGCAAGCTATCACCGCTCGCTACTTATGCCACGAGACCGTCAACACGCCCTACGAGAATACGACACACTCTTCACATTCGCGATTTACTTATCGAAGAATTACTTAAGCTCGGACATTCTGCAAAGAACCTAGTTCTACTCCTATTTGGCCGCCATGATCTAACCTTTCCTCACTCAACTATTCTGTGCGCTACCAGTGCTTTTTGCATCCGAAATCAGAGACCATTGCCTCAGGCGAGACTGTATGTAAACACCGCTTGCAGCTCCGGCCGCTAGATGGGGGCCTGGGGCACATACAGTAGCATTCTATGGCGCAAGCAGACATGCCAAATAGTCACTGAAAGAGAAACACACAAGAGGGCAGTCATAGGACACTTGTGCTTTCTTTAAAACCGCCTCTCTCTTCGAAAATTTTCGCACCGCAATAGCGTATTCACCTCACCCTAACAGTGCCAACTCTTGTCGATATTTGGCCACTTCCTCTTTCGTTTCACCTTGCGTCTTACTTGATACCCCGCCCAACAGCTGCTGATACACGCTACACGCAATTAATGTGTTTCTCTCTGTATCTCTTTTCGCCTACCACGAGTATTGCTTTTCCTCACATGGCAATTATGAAAACACCCACAGCTAAACAAACACTTCCATTCAGCATCACGTCCATACTATCAGTCATACACCAGTAATTTCACAGCTACTTGCTCCACTAATACATTTCTTAATGTTACTGTTAAACAGATGAAGAATCAAAGTATACAACAAGTCTCTATGAACATCACTGTCAGGACATTATACGCATACCATGCCCATCTTTATGCTTCAACTATGATGGCCCATGTGCTATGAATAAAGAAATTTCTCATCAAATATCAAATAATTTTACAACTATATAACTACTCCGACTAGCCCCTTACTAAAACTCTAGATGTTTAGCAATCCCGCCATCAATCTCAGAATAATCGCAAGCAGTGCTTTCATCCCATGAGCACTTCTTTGCAAACAAAACCACAAAACTACTTTTTATACTAGCTTCCTTGTCACAGTGAACAGGGAACTAATGCTAGTGCCCCAGTTTACTCAAAAACTTTTTCGCTTGCAACATATAAACAGCCAACTTGAACCTCTGGGATTTTCAAACACACACAGAAAACTTAATTCCACAGAAATTTAGGAGTAACAGTGGTTGCCTGACATTTTCATACATACTCAAATAGCTACTTCTATGCACTTCACACAATGTTCTCATCATGTTCCACCAGAGAACACAGTTATCACTATGAATGGATTCTGGTAAAAGAGCCTTCAAACCACAAACAGCCTGATCAAAGTGATTATCTCCACATCCTCTGCCAATATCATGTCACTCTATACCTGAGGAGGGAAACTACAATGCAGGGGAAGGAGCTTCGTTGTGAGCACTGTCCTGGTATTTCATCATTAACTCTTCTCAAGCCAAGTATGCACCACCTCTGTGTATGGCTGGGTCAATCAAAAAAGACAAGCAGCATCAACAACTCACAGGACACTATGAACATTTTTACCATTATCTGCACCACCTTCCACTGATTTACTGAAGAAGAAACTGCAAAGTCTGGCCAATTTTGTACACCAGTAATCTTGAAAACATTGGAGTCAACAGCACATACATAGTTTCCAAGACTGTACCTAGGAACAACCCTTCAATTTCAAGATTTACATCTCACTGAGGCACATCACATCATACCCAAACTACACCTAGCAGGAAATTGCTACTCTATTCATTTCCAGCTATCTATGTCATATTCAACAAATGTCTCCCTCCCACCTACATCTTCTACAAAACTGAGTACATTGTTATGAACAAACAACCAATGCCATATTATGGCAACAATCCAGTGCCACTATTATCCACTCTCTTGAAAACAATTGAAATACTCATCCTGACCAACTATCCACCATCTTCAACCCAAATCTCACTCACACCATACCCACAAATCACAAACTTGTGCAGTAAAAATAATTTTGGGTTTCAAAACTCAATCTACTAATCACATACCAGTATTACTTACAACGCCTATCATTCATCATTCACTTCCAAATATCAGCTTATATGCTGTTGTGCAATTAAAGTGCAAATAAACACTAAACCATATAGCACTGAGGTATAGAAAGCGTTCACCAAGAGTTTCCACAATTATGCCTCTTGTGCCTCACACACACACAAATGTAACAACTCTTCACAATACAAAGCATTCACCTTCACCTCTGCACAATATTGCCTGCCATACATTATCGCAAGCACCACTCACATTACAATTCCTTTATGCTATTTCCAGATTAGTCTCCTGCCATTTATACAACTCAGACATTAAATAGCTCTCTTTCTCTTTACACTATCGTCTAACACACTGCACGCCATTTCAGGGCAAATGTACTTGTTTCATTATACTGCGACATGGCCTGTTACAATTTCAAATCAAGCAAAAACATCTACCTGATCCAACGTGCTCCGCTACTCCACACAACACAATCTACCTCTTCCTATTTACGCACATTATTGCTTACATTACGTTTTACTTGTGATTGTGGCTCAGCAATAGCCGAGCACTACGAAAAATACATTACAGACTCATTTAATGTTCCCCTCCACGGAAATCTTTAGTAAAAGGCGAAAGATTTATTCGATTTGAAGGGAAACCAGAGTGCCGATCAACGCACTCACTTCCATACTTATGGCTGCTTCTCTAGTACTTCTGCGCGAGAACGCGGAAAATTCTTTCCCTCTTGTCCACTTCTCTACCGTCAACAGACTTCCAGTGCTATGCAAGCACAAACCGCAAAACTAACTGCCAACGCTGAAATACGTGTCTGCCAAATGAGGTCGCTATTACTCTTTACATGACTATTTTCATCATTTCTGTCACCATCCAAGCTGCTTCATTACCTCACCTGCCGCCAGATGGCAGCACGCCTAATTCCTGTCGGCGACCCACCGTTTGACATACAACGTTCGGCACACAACTGCCCGCAGTGCTCTGCATCTAACACTAATCTCTCTCCTCCCCACCACACTCGTTCACTGAAAAAACTGACAACTAGATAGTTCTTTGTACGCGAAACTAGGCCACATCAGACGCAACGTGTATGTAGATGTGTAGTGCAAGGGAAATATCCCCTGCTCCCACACAACTAATACTAGCTGACAACAGAAACAAAATTTCTGTCGATAGTATTTGAACCAGTCTTATTCATTTGCGAATTTCATGCATTCCTTCTTGCTGGTAACAGTGCCTTGCAAATCACTCAATTCATGTTTTCTAGCCAAACGTGCTGCTCCTGATTGTTTCGTACATCATGCATTAGTGGTCATTATCAAGACTGTGTTGTGTGTCAGCTTTTTATGGTCATCAATTGCACTCTGCTTGTGCTGCTCACTCATTCTTGTAACTCAAAGTACGTCGTTGTCATCCAATCCTAGCACTTGCAGCAGGACAAATCAACTGGCTCGTCACCGTGCCACTCGGGAAACTTCCGCAAGGCTTTCATGACATGTCGCAATCAAAGTCCTTCCACAACATTTCTGCAACGCGGCGGGTCACGATACCGAAAGTATGACTTATGCTTCTGATCTATAATAAAACCACCACTCGGAAAGCGCTACTCCCTTCCCACATCCCTCAGAATGTGGTGAACGATCATCGATTACAACCAAGATGCAATGAATCTCGGTCGCATGCCTCACGCTCAGGGACAGTGCTACCACTCATCATCGTGGTTGCGTCTACTCCAGCTTTGAACTAGAGAGAGTTGAAGACATACTACAGAAATGATCCTGTGAAGTATGATCTTGCTTGCAAGCTATCACCGCTCGCTACTTATGCCACGAGACCGTCAACACGCCCTACGAGAATACGACACACTCTTCACATTCGCGATTTACTTATCGAAGAATTACTTAAGCTCGGACATTCTGCAAAGAACCTAGTTCTACTCCTATTTGGCCGCCATGATCTAACCTTTCCTCACTCAACTATTCTGTGCGCTACCAGTGCTTTTTGCATCCGAAATCAGAGACCATTGCCTCAGGCGAGACTGTATGTAAACACCGCTTGCAGCTCCGGCCGC
The DNA here is from genome assembly GCF_023897955.1 of Schistocerca gregaria. Lineage (NCBI taxonomy): Eukaryota > Metazoa > Arthropoda > Insecta > Orthoptera > Acrididae > Schistocerca > Schistocerca gregaria. The sequence goes on from NC_064922.1 coordinate 680,003,554, forward strand.
TAGATGGGGGCCTGGGGCACATACAGTAGCATTCTATGGCGCAAGCAGACATGCCAAATAGTCACTGAAAGAGAAACACACAAGAGGGCAGTCATAGGACACTTGTGCTTTCTTTAAAACCGCCTCTCTCTTCGAAAATTTTCGCACCGCAATAGCGTATTCACCTCACCCTAACAGTGCCAACTCTTGTCGATATTTGGCCACTTCCTCTTTCGTTTCACCTTGCGTCTTACTTGATACCCCGCCCAACAGCTGCTGATACACGCTACACGCAATTAATGTGTTTCTCTCTGTATCTCTTTTCGCCTACCACGAGTATTGCTTTTCCTCACATGGCAATTATGAAAACACCCACAGCTAAACAAACACTTCCATTCAGCATCACGTCCATACTATCAGTCATACACCAGTAATTTCACAGCTACTTGCTCCACTAATACATTTCTTAATGTTACTGTTAAACAGATGAAGAATCAAAGTATACAACAAGTCTCTATGAACATCACTGTCAGGACATTATACGCATACCATGCCCATCTTTATGCTTCAACTATGATGGCCCATGTGCTATGAATAAAGAAATTTCTCATCAAATATCAAATAATTTTACAACTATATAACTACTCCGACTAGCCCCTTACTAAAACTCTAGATGTTTAGCAATCCCGCCATCAATCTCAGAATAATCGCAAGCAGTGCTTTCATCCCATGAGCACTTCTTTGCAAACAAAACCACAAAACTACTTTTTATACTAGCTTCCTTGTCACAGTGAACAGGGAACTAATGCTAGTGCCCCAGTTTACTCAAAAACTTTTTCGCTTGCAACATATAAACAGCCAACTTGAACCTCTGGGATTTTCAAACACACACAGAAAACTTAATTCCACAGAAATTTAGGAGTAACAGTGGTTGCCTGACATTTTCATACATACTCAAATAGCTACTTCTATGCACTTCACACAATGTTCTCATCATGTTCCACCAGAGAACACAGTTATCACTATGAATGGATTCTGGTAAAAGAGCCTTCAAACCACAAACAGCCTGATCAAAGTGATTATCTCCACATCCTCTGCCAATATCATGTCACTCTATACCTGAGGAGGGAAACTACAATGCAGGGGAAGGAGCTTCGTTGTGAGCACTGTCCTGGTATTTCATCATTAACTCTTCTCAAGCCAAGTATGCACCACCTCTGTGTATGGCTGGGTCAATCAAAAAAGACAAGCAGCATCAACAACTCACAGGACACTATGAACATTTTTACCATTATCTGCACCACCTTCCACTGATTTACTGAAGAAGAAACTGCAAAGTCTGGCCAATTTTGTACACCAGTAATCTTGAAAACATTGGAGTCAACAGCACATACATAGTTTCCAAGACTGTACCTAGGAACAACCCTTCAATTTCAAGATTTACATCTCACTGAGGCACATCACATCATACCCAAACTACACCTAGCAGGAAATTGCTACTCTATTCATTTCCAGCTATCTATGTCATATTCAACAAATGTCTCCCTCCCACCTACATCTTCTACAAAACTGAGTACATTGTTATGAACAAACAACCAATGCCATATTATGGCAACAATCCAGTGCCACTATTATCCACTCTCTTGAAAACAATTGAAATACTCATCCTGACCAACTATCCACCATCTTCAACCCAAATCTCACTCACACCATACCCACAAATCACAAACTTGTGCAGTAAAAATAATTTTGGGTTTCAAAACTCAATCTACTAATCACATACCAGTATTACTTACAACGCCTATCATTCATCATTCACTTCCAAATATCAGCTTATATGCTGTTGTGCAATTAAAGTGCAAATAAACACTAAACCATATAGCACTGAGGTATAGAAAGCGTTCACCAAGAGTTTCCACAATTATGCCTCTTGTGCCTCACACACACACAAATGTAACAACTCTTCACAATACAAAGCATTCACCTTCACCTCTGCACAATATTGCCTGCCATACATTATCGCAAGCACCACTCACATTACAATTCCTTTATGCTATTTCCAGATTAGTCTCCTGCCATTTATACAACTCAGACATTAAATAGCTCTCTTTCTCTTTACACTATCGTCTAACACACTGCACGCCATTTCAGGGCAAATGTACTTGTTTCATTATACTGCGACATGGCCTGTTACAATTTCAAATCAAGCAAAAACATCTACCTGATCCAACGTGCTCCGCTACTCCACACAACACAATCTACCTCTTCCTATTTACGCACATTATTGCTTACATTACGTTTTACTTGTGATTGTGGCTCAGCAATAGCCGAGCACTACGAAAAATACATTACAGACTCATTTAATGTTCCCCTCCACGGAAATCTTTAGTAAAAGGCGAAAGATTTATTCGATTTGAAGGGAAACCAGAGTGCCGATCAACGCACTCACTTCCATACTTATGGCTGCTTCTCTAGTACTTCTGCGCGAGAACGCGGAAAATTCTTTCCCTCTTGTCCACTTCTCTACCGTCAACAGACTTCCAGTGCTATGCAAGCACAAACCGCAAAACTAACTGCCAACGCTGAAATACGTGTCTGCCAAATGAGGTCGCTATTACTCTTTACATGACTATTTTCATCATTTCTGTCACCATCCAAGCTGCTTCATTACCTCACCTGCCGCCAGATGGCAGCACGCCTAATTCCTGTCGGCGACCCACCGTTTGACATACAACGTTCGGCACACAACTGCCCGCAGTGCTCTGCATCTAACACTAATCTCTCTCCTCCCCACCACACTCGTTCACTGAAAAAACTGACAACTAGATAGTTCTTTGTACGCGAAACTAGGCCACATCAGACGCAACGTGTATGTAGATGTGTAGTGCAAGGGAAATATCCCCTGCTCCCACACAACTAATACTAGCTGACAACAGAAACAAAATTTCTGTCGATAGTATTTGAACCAGTCTTATTCATTTGCGAATTTCATGCATTCCTTCTTGCTGGTAACAGTGCCTTGCAAATCACTCAATTCATGTTTTCTAGCCAAACGTGCTGCTCCTGATTGTTTCGTACATCATGCATTAGTGGTCATTATCAAGACTGTGTTGTGTGTCAGCTTTTTATGGTCATCAATTGCACTCTGCTTGTGCTGCTCACTCATTCTTGTAACTCAAAGTACGTCGTTGTCATCCAATCCTAGCACTTGCAGCAGGACAAATCAACTGGCTCGTCACCGTGCCACTCGGGAAACTTCCGCAAGGCTTTCATGACATGTCGCAATCAAAGTCCTTCCACAACATTTCTGCAACGCGGCGGGTCACGATACCGAAAGTATGACTTATGCTTCTGATCTATAATAAAACCACCACTCGGAAAGGGCTACTCCCTTCCCACATCCCTCAGAATGTGGTGAACGATCATCGATTACAACCAAGATGCAATGAATCTCGGTCGCATGCCTCACGCTCAGGGACAGTGCTACCACTCATCATCGTGGTTGCGTCTACTCCAGCTTTGAACTAGAGAGAGTTGAAGACATACTACAGAAATGATCCTGTGAAGTATGATCTTGCTTGCAAGCTATCACCGCTCGCTACTTATGCCACGAGACCGTCAACACGCCCTACGAGAATACGACACACTCTTCACATTCGCGATTTACTTATCGAAGAATTACTTAAGCTCGGACATTCTGCAAAGAACCTAGTTCTACTCCTATTTGGCCGCCATGATCTAACCTTTCCTCACTCAACTATTCTGTGCGCTACCAGTGCTTTTTGCATCCGAAATCAGAGACCATTGCCTCAGGCGAGACTGTATGTAAACACCGCTTGCAGCTCCGGCCGCTAGATGGGGGCCCTGGGGCACATACAGTAGCTTTCTATGGCGCAAGCAGACATGCCAAATAGTCACTGAAAGAGAAACACACAAGAGGGCAGTCATAGGACACTTGTGCTTTCTTTAAAACCGCCTCTCTCTTCGAAAATTTTCGCACCGCAATAGCGTATTCACCTCGCCCTAACAGTGCCAACTCTTGTCGATATTTGGCCACTTCCTCTTTTGTTTCACCTTGCGTCTTACTTGATACCCCGCCCAACAGCTGCTGATACACGCTACACGCAATTAATGTGTTTCTCTCTGTATCTCTTTTCGCCTACCACGAGTATTGCTTTTCCTCACATGGCAATTATGAAAACACCCACAGCTAAACAAACACTTCCATTCAGCATCACGTCCATACTATCAGTCATACACCAGTAATTTCACAGCTACTTGCTCCACTAATACATTTCTTAATGTTACTGTTAAACAGATGAAGAATCAAAGTATACAACAAGTCTCTATGAACATCACTGTCAGGACATTATACGCATACCATGCCCATCTTTATGCTTCAACTATGATGGCCCATGTGCTATGAATAAAGAAATTTCTCATCAAATATCAAATAATTTTACAACTATATAACTACTCCGACTAGCTCCTTACTAAAACTCTAGATGTTTAGCAATCCCGCCATCAATCTCAGAATAATCGCAAGCAGTGCTTTCATCCCATGAGCACTTCTTTGCAAACAAAACCACAAAACTACTTTTTATACTAGCTTCCTTGTCACAGTGAACAGGGAACTAATGCTAGTGCCCCAGTTTACTCAAAAACTTTTTCGCTTGCAACATATAAACAGCCAACTTCAACCTCTGGGATTTTCAAACACACACAGAAAACTTAATTCCACAGAAATTTAGGAGTAACAGTGGTTGCCTGACATTTTCATACATACTCAAATAGCTACTTCTATGCACTTCACACAATGTTCTCATCATGTTCCACCAGAGAACACAGTTATCACTATGAATGGATTCTGGTAAAAGAGCCTTCAAACCACAAACAGCTTGATCAAAGTGATTATCTCTACATCCTCTGCCAATATCATGTCACTCTATACCCGAGGGAAACCATACTTCTTCGCTCTTCCAATTTAGTGATTATTTCTTTTGTATTTCCAACTACAGCTTTTTCGGTACTTCTCCCAGCTTGAAATCCATGATGATTACTGTTTATCAGATTGTGGATATTACGGTGAAGTGTGACTCTATATTTCATTAGTATCTCTACAACCTTAGAGAAAGTTGGGTCAAGTGAGACAAGTATGTGGTTTTCTATTTTAAGCTTATCACTCTTTTTCAACAAGGGAACAACTTTAGAAATTTTCAGTTTCTGTGGAAACATGCCCTCAGCCATTGATAAGATTGCTATGTGCGCCAATGGTTTCGCTATTTGATGAGCCTTATTATTATTATTATTATTATTATTATTGGCACCTCCTCTACTCCAGCTGACATCATGGACTTTCTATCACTTTTAAAACTTCCATTTTGTTTGTTTTACCTGCCATCATATTGCTGGCTGCCTTGGCTGCTTCTATCTTAATCTGCTCCCCAAAATTCCTGCTTAATGTCCGGGGTACATTTAAAAAGTAAATATTTATATAATTAGGCATGGAATATTTATCTAATGTTTTATTCTCCTCATCTTTTAGAATAATTTCCTTGTCTGATAGGTACCCCGGTTTCTTTTCTCACAATTTCCCATGCTATTTTAGTTTTATTTCTGGACTGTTTTATTTCCATATCATTAATTGGTAACTTTGCACTTGCAATTACTCTGCAGTATATTTTCCTATACCGTTTTACATATTCTATAAAATCAGTATCTGTACACTCTCTGAACTCTGAATTCAGTATTTTCATGTTTTCACATGATTTCTGAATGCCAAGAGTCATCCAAGAACTTGACTTTGTGTGTCCAGTACACTTGATTCTGGTCAGTCTCTTTGGAAAACACATCTCAAAGTTCATCATATATATCAATACAAATACACTATACGCCTCATCTGTGCTTATTTGTTTCATAACATCTAACCAATTTTCATTTTCTAAGAGACTTATGAATTGATGACAGCTGTCCACAGAGAAGTTTGTTTTGTAAATATTATTTACACCTTTATCTTCCTTTGACCTTAAAGGGATTTCAATGGTTGCTGACACATTTGGTAAAATGTTATCTATGAGGCTATTGGTGGTGTTTGTTATTCCAGGTGAATTGTTTTTGTATGGTGACATGTTGAAACTCTTTAAAATGTCCAAAAATTGCCTTCTTTGTTGACATATTGTAGGTGCTCTTTAAGCCAAATATAATTCACTCAAAAAGGGTATGCATTTTTTTGTGATAAGCTTAATGTGGCCTAAATACACACAGAACACATCTTGCCCATATCAGTCACACAAACAGAGTTACATGCACATGAAAATACAAACATTTGAATATTTACCTGAAAAACATGGATTTTGTAAGTGTGGTAGTACAAAAGGGCCAAGTGATATCCAAGCCAAATTTCAAACACTGCCCAAGTAGACCATAATATAATATGTGGCAAAATTTCAACTTGTTATTGCTAGGCATTTGTGTACAATAAAAATTAACGGAGATGTATTTGGTTATGTTTCTTCTAACAAGATTTAGCAAGTAATAGTGATGATGCAGACAGCTTGTTTCAGATAAAGCTGCAGCAATTGTTGGGAACCATTAGCCAACAGAAAGTTAAGCAACTGTAGTTTTCAGGGACAGAATGAGTCATTGTTAGGCAGGAACAACAAAGGAAACAAGCGACAAAGGTTACTCATCTTTTCAATATTCTAGTTCAGACTGGTTAGTACTGTTGAGGAAAGTCAGTATGGAGGCAGAAGAGTGTACTAGTGGTGCTTTTCTTCAAACCAGTTGCAGTATTGGTAGAGCACAAGCATATGAATGCCATAAAACAACATATGGAACAAAATGTGGCATTCACTTTGTACTCTATGATCTGGATGCATTGGGCCAAGATTTGTTGCTATGGACATCCGGGATACACCCTGTGGGCACAAGAAGTACAGTCCCAGGAAACTTTAGTGATTGTTATCATCATATGAAAGTGTTTCTGGGTAAGTATTCTTGTGGAGTGTAGCCTCAGAGAAATTGATATAAAATCAGTATTGAAAGTGAATCAGTGCATGGGACTTCACATGAAACCAGGACAAAAGTTATGTTCTAGGTGTGTTACACTGCTAAAAAATGAAGAATATTCTGATAATTTACATGACAGTGATAAAGAGTATCAGCCACCTACAACCACAGTGGATCAGAAATTAAATACGTCAGTGACTGCTCTTGGTTTGTCTCCCACGAAGGTGGGAAAAGAGACAGGCTCAGCTATGGTAGAAGAAAACTGTAAGACGCTCAAATAGAACTAAAACACAAAATAGCTGACACACTGATGGTGGAAGAGGGGTTGGTTGGGTTGCTTGGGGAAGGAGACCAGACAGCAAGGTCATCGGTCTCAACGGATTAGGCAAAGAAGGCGAAGGAAGTCGGCCATGCCCTTTCAAAGGAAGCATCCCGGCATTTGCCTGGAGTGATTTAGGGAAATCACGGAAACCTAAATCAGGATGGCCGGATGCGGCATTGAACCGTCGTCCTCCCGAATGGTGAAAGAGGAATAACTATCTGCTCCAAAGGAACATAAATCATGCTAGAAATACTCTGATTTGGACAAAATTGTGCATGATTTAAGAGAAAAATGTGCTATATCCACAAGCCAGAAAAAAGTAGCTTTTCTTACCCTTGCACCTTCCAGTTGGTGTATTGACTACACTGCAAAGGGATTCAGTGTTTCTACATATATGGTAAAGCAAGCTAGGAAAATAAAAGCACCCCAAGGAGTGCTTCCACAACTTCAGCAGGTTTATGGTAAGCAATTGAGTTCAGAAATAAAGGTGTTAGTTTTATGAAAATAATGACCACAGTCGAATAATGCCCGGAAAAAAAAAGACTATATAACAGTGAAAATGGGAAAAGTACGTGTACAGATGCAAAAAAGACTGTTGCTATGCAACATATCAGAACTATGTGTACAATTCAAGGGGAAGTACTGCAATACTAAAGTAGGTTTATCATCATTTTTCAATCTTCGGCCAAAACGGGTTGTGCAAGGGGCACACACAATGTTTGTGTATATGAGACCCATCAAAATGCTAAGCTGATGTTTGCTGCTATAAAGGATTCTGGTCTGGATTACAAAGGTGCAATGAAGCTGCTAGTGTGTGACACCAGTTCCTGCCAGTGCATGATACACAGGTGTGAGAAGCGTCCTGGTAAGGCAAATCTTGCAGAACACATGAATAACAAACTGTATGGTGAACTACTTATGGATGATGATGATGATGATGATGACGAACTTGTTTCTTAGTAACAGTGGACACACATGGATCGCACAAGTCTTGAAACAAAGAAAAGTACAGTGGAAGATTTTGTTGAAATGTGTTGTCAAAAAAAGGACAAACTGACCACACACTGCTTCACAGCAAAAGCGCAATCAGCTGTCTCCAGTTTTGTAAGGATAATTTGAAACAAGATGAAATAATAGTAACACTAGACTTTCTGGAAATTATGCATTTATAGTTCAAGATGCCATCCAAGGATATCATTGGGACAACAGTCAAGCAACTCTCCAGCCGTTTGCGATTTACTATAGAGGTTAATCAGGTGATGTGTCTGTCATGAACCCGTGCGTTTTTAGTGACTGTTTAATTCGTGATGCCATTGCAGTGTATGCCCACATTCGCACTGTCATGGCATGAGTGAAAAAACAAGCTGCCTCACTTACATTTTGTGAAATATTTCAGTGATGGGGCAAGCCAGTCGGTACAAAAACTGTAAAAATCTCAAAAAAATTATCCACACACTACTATGATTTTCAGATTCACGCAGAATGGAATTTATTCTGCTACAAGTCATGGTAAACATGTATGTAATGGTATTGGTGATATCATGAAGTGCATGGCATCACGAGCTAGTCTGCACCACCCTACAGAAGGTCACATTCCAACAACTCTTCAATTATTTACGTGGCCACAGAAAAATATCTCCGGCATACGATCATTCTATGTTTCGAAAGGTGAGGTGAAATCAGTCAAAGAGTTACTAAAAAGCAGACTAGAACATGTTAAAACTGTTGCAGACACAAGGAGCCATCATCACTTCTCTCCAGCAGATTCTGACAATGTGCAGATGAGCAGACCGTCCGGTTATAACTATAGGTTCATGCACAACATGCCTCTTCACTGTGTGTGACTGACTCAGGATTCAGAAGCAAAAGCAGCAACGTACAACCACGTTGCTATATTATTGCTGTTTATGATGACAAATGGTACTTAGGATGTGTTGCAGAGTGATGTGAAGCAGAAGGTGATGTATTAGTGAACCTCATGGCACCAGCAGGACCAGCAAGATCATTTCATTAGCCATGTTTGGTAGAAAGGTGTTGGATTCCTGTTGGGCATATTCTTATGACATTTCCAGTTCCTACCGCAGTGTCAGGAAGACAGTACTACTTGCCACTGAATGTACTGAGTACAGTAGCTTAAGTGTGGGAGAACTTCTGTTTGAAGCACAATCAACTGGTTTTTAGCAGTTAAGGTGTAGTAAACATTAATGATAGGTTGTGTTAATCTGTCTGTATGTTGTTGCTTAGTGATTAAACAGTTGTGGGAGATGATAAAAATAGGCAGAAAACAGTTTACGATATATTTTTTACAGATTGTGTTGTGGAACAATGGCCACATCACCAAATACATCTGTCAACTTCCTTTGTACACAAATGACTTGCAATAACATGCTGAAATTTTGTGATATATATCATTATGGTCTACTTATGCAATGTGTGAAATTTGGCTTGGATGCCACTTGCCCCTTTTGTGCTACCACACTTCGAAAATCAATGTTTTCAGTTTTTGTGACTGATATGGGGATGATGAGTTCTGTGTGTATTAGGCCACATTAAGCTTACCACAAAAAAATTTATACCCTTTTTGAGTGAATTATATTTGGCATAGAGGGCACCTACAATATGTACCTTTTAACGTATTACATTTTTTAACCACATTTTGGAATTTTTTTATTTTCCCTCAGATGTTTCGATTCATGGAGTGTGTTCTATAGATGGATGTTACTGGGTTGTAAAAGTTTCACTGGACTGTGCAGAATAATTCCAAAGTTATTAAGACCTGAAGCTGGGTCTGAAGATAGATTGCCAGATGCGGGTTGCAATTTCTGGGTAACATCACCTTCTTTCCCAAGTCGTAATTCTAGAACTGGCAGGGTAAACTAATACTCTGTACCTGAGTGTTCCACAAATGGTACAATTAGTGTACTGAATTTCAGTCAAATCTGAGACTATGAGCTGGAGCCCCTGGTTGAACTGACATGGAATGACCCCTGTATGACTGCTGACAGCTCACCTACGTGAATTTGGTGCAAGTTCTGAAATATTATGCTCTATAGCCCTCTCTGTAAGATGGTAATATTGTAGTTCATCAATTAATATGCTCATATGAGTCAAACAAGTTTCAGTTTACCTTCACCTACTGACAGTACCAGCCTGTTGACTCTGTTGCCTTGCCGAGCCATAGCCACTGCTAATCAGAAAGCCAGTTACATAAACATTTTTGTTGTTATTGTTGTTGTTTTCATCACCTTTACAAATTGCACACTGTACTCGAATATGGCAATATTACACTTTTCTTTTTTCTTTAATCCTGCCTCCATTAGTTACGAGCCCCATCCAAAGCAAAACTACCACACATGGATCTTTGTGAGTGGGGAGTCATGTAGAATATATAATTATTGAGAGAGGCTTGATATTTCCGATCCTTCCTCCAAGACGGGCAAGAAAGCAAGAGTTCACATGCAATACCAGCAGAGCTGATGCTGCAGTGTCAGCTTTGATGGTACAGCGCTATCTAGGTTAGTCATCAGCTTCCCCCCTCAATGAGATTGGGCAAGTGTTACCTACAGCTGGCCTGGGAAGCTGCTTGCGCTCTCTACACCTTTTCCTATTGAGGGCCTTTATATCCGTTTTTCCAATAACACACTTTGCTGTCAATTATGTCTTCTTCTGATTACTTATAGTCACAGTCTATTCCTCCTAGCTAGCTCATTCAGTACACTGTGAAGTAACTGTTATTATAAGAGACAAGATGTACTTCGAAATTGTGTATCAACAGTAGTGTAAGCTACACTGTCACACTCTTATATGACTGATGGTTACAATTTTCCCACACACACTTGTACATGTGTCACTAACATAAACATATGTTTGTAGATGTCTTCTATAACTATGCATCACAAGGTTTGTCTTCTTCATACTGGTTAGACGTGGCATTTTAAAAGCAATAGTTCTCACAACTGCCATCATTCTGTGCACTTTATATTATAAGTCATGCACTTTGATGACCATGCTGTGCACAAGTACTCATGACATGTGATTGTCTGATGAGACAATGGCAATATATCCACATTTCTTACAGGTATTTAATATGTTTGCGTATACATATATCCTGTGTAGTTGTATGGTTTTTTTGTTGTAACTTTCTTTTCATTGTGTTGTTGTGTTATTATTTTAAATGAATTTGAGAATGGGCTGTGCCTGAAAGTAGTAGTGCTGAATGAATTACAATTTTAAAATACAGTCCACAGGAATGATGTGTTTCCTTGCCACAGTATATTTACTAGTTTTAATATTCTTACCATTTATGCCATGTATGTGGTAAAAACCAAGCAGACATTAAGGTCACAAATAATAACACACAAATTCACACTTGTCATACGAAACATAAAAGAGGTCCTTACAACTGACAGAAAATCAATATCATAAGCAGCCTGTTTCTTATGATTTGCTATAAAATAATCTTAAGATTCTGGCTGGGGCTACTTTTAAAAACTTACTTAGACTATGGCTTATTCATAAAATAAGTTAGAACTAATATGAATAATAACATTAGCAACCACCCTGACCTAGAAATGAGTAACAACATGAAAATAGCATAAAACCAACTGTACACTACAGAGTGAATTGTCCTACTATACGAATTAAATAATCATTGAATGGTGTAAAAATATTTCACTGCATGGACAAATGACAAATGTTGATGTAATTTTACATTATTACCAATCATGCATGTAAATTACGAGCTGCATGCAGAAAATAATACATTTCAATTTGAATTCAAGGAAGCGAAACTAGTGAAACCAAACATGGGTCAAACTAACCTGAGTGTACACTAGTTGACATTAGGCTGCAAGCACACTTCACTTCACAGGCAAGACCTAGTGACTCATGAGTAATCTCTCTCAAACTGTTTCATCACAGTATGATGCCTATGAAAATAATGCAGATCTAGAAGTCAATCTAGAATCAAGGTAAGCTTTGTTCATTATGAAGGGTAGTCGAAGGCCTGGGGATTATCATCATCATCTCAAGAAAATAGAGTTACTTAATATCTTTTTGTTTGTTTCTGCCTGGTACACATTTAAACCCTTATGCCACAGTAGCTTTGAATGCTGCTAGATGAGCCTTAACTAAATGGCAGAGCCGTTCTTCAGCTTCTAACTGGACTATGCCGTTTGTTTTGGTTCCTCTAGTAGTAGGCTAAAGTAATGTGGCCTGTGGATTTCAACGTTTACCATGATTCTAAACAATTTCTGGAAAAGAATGGAAAATCCAAGACAGAATGTGACAATATTACAAATATGAAAAGGATAGTTGCTACTCACTATATATTGGAGATGCTAAGTCACTGATAGGCACAACAAGAAGATTGTCAGAAAGTTATGTTTCGGCCAACAAGGCCCTCATCGGAAATTAACAACATTGGCACCCATAATCATGCAAATACAACTCGCACACACATTATCACAGTCTCCAACTGCTGTGGCCGCACTGCGAGCAGCAGTGCATTATGGAAGAAGTTACCGGGTTGTTGGGGTAAGGAGGCAGCTCCGGGGTGGGCAAGGGCTGGCTGAGTAGAGGTGGGGGTTGTCAAAGTGCTGCCTGTGGGAGCATACAGGGTTGAATTGGACAGGCCTCAGTTAGACACTTGGTGTATTTCGAGAGGTACTGCTTGCCACTACAGAGGTGACAACCACTGGTGACTAGATTGTATGGAAGCAACTTCTCGGTTTAAAATGGGTGGGAGCTGTAGAAGTGGAAGTATTGCTGGTGGTTGCTAGGTTTTATATGGACGGAGGAGAATAGAGGGAGAGTCTGGAAGAATGTGGATAGTGTGTCCACACCCTTGATCTAGATCATGATGTAATCAGTGAATCTCAACCAGTTTGGGATTCAGCATCTTCAGGAAGGATTCCTTAAGATGGCACATGAATAGATTGGTATAGGACAGTGTCACTTGAGTGCCCATAGCCATACCATGGACTTGTTTGTATGTGATGCCTTAAAAGGAGAAGAAATTGTGGGTGAGGACATAGTTGATCATGGAAACTAGGGAGGAGGATTAGGAACCCACTGGACCTTGGGAAAGGTAGTCTTCAGTAGCAGTAAGGCCAAGGGTACTAGGGATGTTAGTGTAAAGGGAGCTGGCATCAACAGTGATGAGTAGCGCTTCATGAAGTAAAGGAACAGGAACTCTCCAGAATAATCACCATGAAATAAATCTGGGGTATGGCTATGGCACCCGCATGGCATCATCCTAATCCAACTTATTCATGGGCCTTCTAGAGGAATCCTTCCTAAACACTCAGAATCCCAAAACCCCTCACCTGGTTGATTTATTGATGACACCTTCGTGATCTGGACCTTATCCACAGCCCTCGAAAACCTCAATACCTCCTCCCCCTCCCACACAAAGCCAATTTGCTTCACCTGGTCCCACTAACAACTCCCACCTCTTCCATACCAAGAAGTCCCTTTCCACACAGCCTGGCCACCTGTGGCCCTAACATCTCTAGCGACAAGCAGCCCCTCTCGAAATATACCAAGGGTCTCACTGAGGCCTTCACAGACTGTAATTACCCTCGCAACTCTGTAGAAAAACAGATCTCCTGATCTCTGCACTCGCCAACCACCTCCCAAAGTCCCACTGCCCAGCCACACAGGGGCATTCCTGTTATGACTCAGTACCACCCAGGACTGGAGGAACTAAATCACATACCTTCAACTACCTTTGGCGTGCCCTGAAATGGGGCATGTCCTACCCAATATCATTCTCACCCCTCCCGCAGTGGTATTCTGCCACCCACCAAACCCACACAATATCCCTGTCCATCCCTACATAACCCGTTACCAACCCCTTGCTTCATGGCTCACATCCCTGTAATAGACCTAGATGTAATACCTGTCCCACACATCCTGCCACCACCTCCTACTCCACCTATCCTATCAAAGCCAGGCTACCTGTGAAACCAGTCACTTCATCTACATGATAAGCTACAACCACTGTGGTGCAATCTGTACAGGCACGACAACCAACAAGGTGTCAGTCTGCATGAATAGTCACCGACAAACTGTAGCCAAGAAACAGCTGCATCACTCCACTGCTGAGCACACTGCCCAACCTGACAGTCTTCACTTCAGTAACTGATTCACAGCCTGTGCCATATGGATCCTCCCCATCAATACATCTTATGTTCCCAAAATTCTCCTGGCCTCAACCTTTGTTAGTCATTGTCCTTACCTATCTGGCCCCTTACCTGCTATTCCCATTCCAGTACTACATAGCTCCCTATTCCACCAATCCATCCAGTCTTTTTACTTCTCTCTTCTTCCACTAACCCCCCCCCCCCCTCCCAGTCTAGCCTCCCCAACTATGCCTAGCTGCCCTACCCTCTCTCCAACTTGTCACTGTATGCTCCCACAAGCAGCACTATACCATGGCCCAGCCTTCTACTTACTGCTACCAGACTGCTCGCAGTCTGGCCTGAGAAGCACAGACTGTGCTCACATGTGAGTGAGTTGTATTTGCGCGAGTGTGGGTGTGTACGCTGCCTATTTCTGACGAAGGCCTCATTCACCCAAAGCTAACTTTTCTGACAGTGTCTTTGTCATGTCTATCTGCATCTCAGCATCTCTGTTATGTAGTGAGTAGAAAACAAACAAAATATCTATATCTGCACCATACTCCATAAGTTGCAGAGGGTACTTCTGGAACCACTAACTGATCCCCCTTTCCCCAGTCCACTCACGAATGGCATGTGGGAAGAATGACTGCCAGTAAACCGCTACAGGTTAGGTCTAATTTCTCAAATTTTCTCGTCATGCTGATTTTGCAAGACTTGTGCAAGAGGACGTAATGTGTTGTTCGACTCTTCCTGGAAAGCACTCTCTCAAAATTTCTATAGTACGCCTCTCCGTGATGCACAATGCCTTACTTGTAATGTCTGTGACTGGAGTTTGCTGAGCGTCTCTGTAACACTCTTGCACCGACTACATGATCCCATGATGAAACACGCCACTCTTTGTTTGATCTTCACACACACACACACACACACACACACACACACACACACACACACACACACACACACACACACACACACACACGGCCTAATTGCTATGGATCCAATACCAATGAAGAATACTCAAGAATCAGTTAAGACATTTCTTGTTGGATATTCTCTATTTCTCGTATCAAGCATACCTTGTAAGGATCCCTTACCGATGAACAATATTCAAGAATTGGTCAAAGAAGTGCCTTGTAAGACATTCTGAACCTCAGAGTGGCATCTGCTTTAGCTACTATTTATTTTATGTGGTCCTCCCACCTAAGTTGTTGGATACTTTACAGTAGCAACGTTTTTCCAGCATATAAATCATCAATAGTGTAGTTGTACAGATGTGGATTTCCTTTCCTAAGCATGCTCAATATCTTACATATTTACATTCAGGGTCAACTGCTGGACCTGCACCATTCATTAATCCTCTGTACGTCATTCTGCATTCTGACATTATTACTTCCTTAAAGACAAGTGCATCATCTGCAGGCATAAGAGCTTCTAAAGCTTTGTATTAGATAATTTATATACAGTGTAAATAGTAACAGCTCTTTCACACTTCCTTGTGATAATCCCTAAATCACCTTTACATCTGTAGATTTGGTTACAAGTGGTCTGTTGAGTTCTATCTGGAAGGAAGTCCTGAATCTAGTCACAAATCTGGTCCAATACTGGGTAAGCCCACATTTGTTTTCACTCAACGGCAGTGTGGGACAACATGTCGAATGCCTTCCTGAATTCAGGGAATGCACAACCTGAATGTCATTGTCTGCAGCACTGAATTTCATGGAGGAACAGAGCGAGCTGAGTTTCAGAGAATCTCTGTTTGCAGAATCCATGATCATTTTTATAGAA
Organism: Schistocerca gregaria; assembly: GCF_023897955.1. Taxonomy (NCBI): domain Eukaryota; kingdom Metazoa; phylum Arthropoda; class Insecta; order Orthoptera; family Acrididae; genus Schistocerca; species Schistocerca gregaria. The sequence goes on from NC_064922.1 coordinate 680,019,775, forward strand.
CAGTTTTTCACTTTCAAAAACGTCATAATTCCTGAGCATGAAACATAATTCTACAACAGATTGACCTCAACAGTACAAGCCTACAATTATGTGCATCAGTCCTACAATCCTCCTTGAAAATGGGAAGAACCTGCACTTCAATGCTGCAGAGATTTACAATAAACGGCTGCTGGAAGGTGATCAAGTTATTTTGTATAATCTTAGTAAAATCTTACAGGTATCTCATCTGGCCCCGATGTCTTTCCACTATTAAGCAATTTTAACTGCTTTTCTACTCGATAACTGGTTATCTTAATGTCTGTCATTTTGATGCTCGTACGACGACTGAAATGAGGAACCATATTACAATCTTACACACTGAAACAGTTCTGGAAGATCAAATTCAGTATTTCGGCCATCTCTCTGTTACCTTCCGTTTCAGTGCGAGTAGTCACTGCATGCCTGACTGAATAGGGGAGTTTGAACTATTAAGACCAAAACCTCTTAGGGTTTTAAGTCGTATCAGTTTCGAAGTTGCTGAATGCTTCTCTCACTGCTCTCCTTACATTCAATTTCACTTCATTCAGCCTTTTTTCATCAGTTAGATTTAGACTTCTGAATTTGTGGCCTACAAAACAGTCAGCTATTAAATCATAGTAGATCTTTCCCACCCCTTAAGACCCTGCTTGGAATATATATGAACAATGATTTTGAATTTTTTCCTTTAGTACTCCACTCAATATTTGATGCTGACTGCTCAGATACACAAAAATTTGTGTCCTGTCACTCTTGCTAAGTGAAAATATTTTCCTACTTTTCTTAACATTCCTTGTAATACCCATAGTCATAATTGCTATCACAACCTTACAATCACTGACACCCTGCTCTACATTTAACTGGTATGGTAAGTTCAAGTCTGTCTGTTGTTGGTTTTCTAACGGTCTGCTCAAACTAACTTTCGAAAAAGACATTCATAACCTTGTCACACAAATCCCTGTCTCTGGCATGAGTTTTGACAGCATGACTTTCCCAATCTATACATGGCATGCTGAAGCCACAACGGCATTATCAGGAAAGTTACTGATAAGATTCTGTAAGTTGTTTCTAAAATATTCCTGATCCAGGCGGTCTATAAAAGCTTCCAATTATCATTTCTGACCAACCTCTGATGCTTTACTTAACTCAAATTAATTCACATTCGAAATCTCTGATAACCTAGCCAGGTGTTCTCGAATTCTTTACTGCAACTAATATGCCACCATCAGTGGAGACTATCCTATCATTCAAATAAATATCCCAATTTAAACTTAGGATTTCATTGCTATTCACTTCCTGTTTCAACCAACTTTCTGCTCCTAATACCATATGGGTATTATAAACTTCAATAAGCAATACTAATTCTGGGACTTTCCTTGGATGCTCCTGCAATTTACTAATATTATATTAACCTTTACTATTACTCATATGCAAGGACAAACATTCTCTGAGAATACTGTGGCTGATATATCTTCCATTTTGACAGGCAATTCGTCTTTGATCCCAAGGTGGGCTCCTCTAACATAACCTAAAAAAAGACTATTACATGCTACATGTACTCCATTACGGTAGTAGTTGCTTTGTGCATGTAGTGTACACCTGACCTACTGAGGGGAACAACAACAATTTTCCAATAGATGGCAGAGGTTGAGAAATTTGCATCTGATAAGATCGCAGAATCATCTCAACCTCTGATTTACACCTTCCACTCTGTTCCCAACAAGATTGACCCTTGGTATGACACTAGAAATAGTAAGCTCAGCCTGCACACTGCATATAATGCTAGTTGCCTTCACCATGTCAGCAATCAGCTGAAAGGAACTGGAACCCCAAGTGGCAGGCATAATTCGTGCCACCCTGTCCCACTATTTGCAAAAAGTTGCACCCCATGCACTCAATACATGCTGCCAGAGCCTCAGTCAGGTATCAAACGTGACCTCGCCGGCACCCAGTGTACACTGGCATTCTTTCCCACCATGCCCAATATTTCCCAAAAGGTTTCCATTAACCACCTAACATTGGAGCTCACAATGACTAGCACACCTGCCCTCTGCATTTGTCCAGACTTGGCAGGAAAATCAGCTGCTGGTCCAACAGAACAGCCCTCCTGTGCTGGCTCAGAGGTATTATCAAACTTAAGTCTCATGACTGGTATCCCAATGCCACTACAGCTTTGAGCTGTAGCCAGAAGTCTGTCAATTGTGGCCTACACAGCCTCCAGCTGTCAGCAACGAATATTTCTCCTTGTATCCACTCATAACAACCAGTCACCATCCATATCATAATGCACAAAGAACTGAATAACACATCAAAAAATACAAACAGATCCCCAAAAAAAGCTAAAATTACCTGATTGTAACACTAATAAGGATGGAACGTTGGCAAAACACAAATGAGGAGAATAAACAAACACTAAAATCTGCTCTGTGGAATTCTCAGTATAGACTATGATCACTAGATCCACTAGCTCTTAAAACAGAAATAAATTTATCTACTGAAAATGGCTGTATAAACAGTTACTTTTTACAGAAACTGTGCTTACAAAAAAGCTATGGCAAGAAGTAAATTACACAATATCTAAATCAATGAACTAAACCATATACTGTGCACTAATATGAGATTTAAATGAGTCATGTGACATGGTGCTTCTCATGGCAGGAAGAGAAAACTGCCTCACACAAAGGTACGCAGTAAAATTTACATAAAAAAACCTTAAGTTAATACTGGTCTACACAAGTAAGTTATGTAAAATCATTTATATCAGGTGACTATTAAAACTTTATGGATATCCCTCACAAGATGCTGAAAGAGTACTGCAACAGAAATCAAAGAAAAAAGCTATGGGGTCTAGTGCACCAAAACGTACCCCGCATGCTGTATAATGACACATGAACAAAGAAAGAATGTTATGGATTTTAAAATTTTTTTATATACTAACTGCTGGCTAAGTAAGGCAATACATATTCATTATAAAATGTTTAACTTTACTTCTGATTACAGAAATTTGCAACTGAATTAAGTTATACTCCCATGGTACAGAAGGAAAAACAGAAGATAAAAAGTTAAACATTCTGTTTCAACAGTCCTGTTGGATTCAACGTCACTTTGAATTTACTGCACTGTCATACGGTGGTAACTCATCAACCTTACATCAATGCAATGGGACTTAAGGTAAGTAATCACGATACTTGTGCATTGGAAAACACTTAACTGTTAAATAATGTACTCAACACGCTCATTTTTTTATCTTCCATGGTACTAGAAAAGAAACACACTCATCAACACAAAAGTGGGTTCTTTACTTAGGTCTGGGAGGAAACAACAGTAGACGCTGTAACACATAAAACATTAGTTCACTTTATTATAATATGGATAAGACGAAGTAGTTAACTTCGTATGATCCATTTGCACAGGGATGTCACGAGTATTTACAACTGTCTCTGAACTTTAATTATCACTTGACACTGACAAAATAGAAGTCTCTCACTCAGAGCACATTTAACAGTAACTTTAACATTGAGTTCTGCCTAATACATTAACCATAGAGCTGGCCTTCTAGAAGATGCTGCTGTCATTTCAGTTGAGGATAGCAGACAAGGCTGTAAGTACTGTGCTCAGTTGTAAGTAAAACTGTGTTTGCGGCAGTAGAGCGAGAGTCTAACGGGGGTGGCTACGTCAATGTTGCTCACTCGTTGAAGCAGCCTCAAGCAACTATCTTCTGCTCTGATTGAGTTGCAAGACAGCAACCTCACTTTGGTATTTCACTCTTCAGATGACCCAAAGCTTTGAATATATCGACAAACCCAAGAGGAAAAAAAAAATTGCAATGATTTTCACGAAAACATTATACTGGCTAACCACAGACTTAACTTCAAATATTAACTCACAGACTGCCCACATAGTCTCTTCCACACCACCATAAATATCACATCAATATGTACTATTGTACATTGTTATTTATTTATTTTATGCATCCAGGATTTAGATAATAACAATAACAAAAACAAAAATTAAATTCTATCAGGTAGACTTTCTGTTAGAGAGTCATTCCATGTCAAATCAACACACCTATTTCACCTCACCCTCTTAGATGATGTTTGAAATGGAACTATCAAAAAAATTAAATACGTAATGCTACAGGTATCTGTACATAGCTAAGTTTAACACAATAGGTACTAACAATAATTTTGAAACAACTTTCTATAAAATATACATTAACACTAACCAGAGACAAAAATTAAGTTTTAAGTTGAAAACAGTTTCTCAATAAATTGTCTTGGAACTTCACAGGTAGAGAAGAAAGCATTACAGGAGAATATGAGTGTAGCATTAGGAATGAGAAAGACAAATTGAGTTCTGCAATAAATTTCAGATAGTAATACTGAATACTCTCTTCAAGACTTACAACTGGAAGACAAATACTTGGTAAAGACTGGGAGATACAAGAAGATTTCAGTTAGATTACATGTCAGGCAGAGATTCTGAAGTTAAGATATTGGGCTGTAGGGCTTGCCCAGGAAAGGATATAGAGTTTAAGTGACCAGTTAGGAAAAATCACTGCAAAACTAAATCAGATACAAAAGCACTAAAGAATGAAGAGATCTGCTTTAAGTTCTCTCAGGCTACAGATACTGCGATAATGAATAGCACAGTAGGCAATTCAGTTGAAGAGGAATCGAGATCTCTTAAACGGGCAATCACAGAAGGTGGAGAAAGAGAGAGAAAAAAAAATGGGTACCAGGAAGGTAATGACAAGGAAACCATGGATAACAGAAGAAATATTGTAGTTGCTCGACAAAAGAAGGAAGTACAAATGTATTCAGGGAAATTCAGGAACACACAAGAACAAGTCCCTTAGGAATGAAATAAATATGAAGTGCAGGAAAGCTAAGGTGGAACTGATGCATAAAAAATGTCAAGAGATAGGAACAGAAATGATTGTTGGAAGGACTGACTCAGCATACAGAAAAGGCAAGACAACCTCCGGTGAAATTAAAAGTAAGGGCAGTAGTATTAAGAGAATAATGGGAATTCTACTGTTAAATGCAAAGGAAAGAATGAATAGGTTGAAGGAGTACATCTGGGGTCTCTATGCTGAGTTGGTCTTGTCTGATGATGTGACAGACGATAGGTGATCCAGTAGCAGAACTGCAAAGAGCTTTGGAAGACTTAAGATTAAATAAGGCAGAAGGGATACTTTTTTTTAAGTTCCATGGAAATTTCTAAACTCAATGGGGGAATTGGCAACAAAATGGCTGTTCACATTTGTGTGTAGAATGTATGGGACTGGCAATATGCCATCAGACTTTCAGAAAAACATCATCCACACAATTTCAATGACTGCAAAAGTCAATAACTGCAAAAATTATCGCACAATCAGCTAACAATTCATGCTTCCAAGTTGGTTACAAGAATAATGAACGGAAGAATGGAGAAGAAAACTGACAATCTGTTAGATTATGATCAGTCTGGCTTTTGTAAAGGGAAAGGCCCTGGAGAGGCAGTTCTGACATTGCAGCTGATAATGGAATCAAGACTGAAGAAAAATCAAGACACAATCATACGATTTGTCAACCTGGAGAAAGCTTTCAGCAATTTAAAATGGTGCAAGATGTTCAAAATTGTGAGAAAAATAGGGGTAAAGTATAGGAAAAGACGAGTGATGCACAATATGCAAAAGAACCAAGAGGGAAAAATAAGAGTGGAATACCAAGAACAAGTGCTCGTATTAAAATGGGTGTAAGACAGGGATGTAGTCTTTCACCCCTACAGTTCAGTCTATACAGCAACGAAGGAATCACGGAAATGGAACAAGGTTCAAACGGGGACTTAAAATTCAAGGTGAAAGGATGCCAATGATAAAATTTACTGATGAAAGTGCTATTCTCAGTGAAAGTGAAGATAAATTAAGGATCTGCCACATGGAATGAGCAGTCCAATAAGTACAGAATATGTACTGAGAGTAAGAGTCAAAAACAATTAGATGTAGCAGAAATAACAACAGCAGGAAACTTAACATCAGGATTGGTGGCCACAAAGTAGGTGAAGTTAAGGAATTTTTCTATCTAGACAGCAAAATAACACATGACGGATGGAGCATGGATGACACAAAATGCAGAGTAGCACTGGCAAAAAGGGCGTTCTTGGTGAAGAAAACTACCTTTCTTAAACACTGGTGCGACCTGCGCAATTTTCCGATCTGTAGGTACAGATCTATCGGTGAGCGAGTGGTTGTATATAATTGCTAAGTAGGCAGCTATTGTATCAGCGTAATCTGAAAGGAACCTAATCGGTATACAATCTGGACCTGAAGACTTGCCCATATCAAGAGATTTGACTTGCTTTGCAACCCCTAAGGTATCTACTTCTAAGAAACTCATCCTAGCAGCTGTTCGTGTTTCAAATTCTGGAATATTCCATTCATCTTCCCTGGTGAAGGAATTTCAGAAAACTGCATTCAATAACTCCGCTTTCATGGCACAGTCGTCGGTAACAGTACCTCGTTGTGGAACCTATTAAAGGCATCTCACATTGAAGTCCGTGCCAAATTTCGCGCGTCTGTAAATTTTAGCCAATCTTCGCGATTTCACATTCTTCTGAACTTCGCATGCTTTTTCCGTTGCCTCTGCAACGTAACACAGGTTCATTCCGTGCACGAGTTAGCCTGTAATTTGAAACCTTTTTTGTAACAGAGATAATACATTGTAATTTCGACCATAAAATCTGTTTTTTCATCTCTGATCTCCACAAACAGCACACTTACTCAGTCTTCATCTGAAGACAACACTGCTGATAAGCAATGCTTAACGTTTGGCAACAGCCTCTTCTCTAAAATTGAATTTTTCAACTGACTCAAGACACCCCCATCAAAATTTTTGCTTAAAAATAATTATAGCCGTGGACCTGGAAACAAACAGTGTCATGGGTATTTTTATTCATAAACTCACCAGGCAAAATATTTGCCATTTCCATAAAAGAGCACACCGGTCACTTTGCAGCATTGCAGATGTCTGAACCAAGTAGCCCCTCTATTTTCAAGGGCTGAAGTAAGTCACGAAACTAAACCAATGCGTATGTTCTAGTTGGTTGAATGAAATCAGTACGGTAAGTTGGGTCAATGTGGAGATGCGGCAGAATACCAGACCAGTCCTATTGTGTTTGGACATAATTTTAACTACTCCATTTCTTTGGTTTATAACTGCAGACAGTCCAACACATCTACAAGCAATAGTGTACCACTACAGGCCATGTAATACAGTATCAGAACAGCGATCCTAAGCTAAAAAAAATCCTTACTGCCAGTGATCGGAGACAAGTCTACTCCCCTGTCAATGACAATCCGTTTTAAACTCAACAAGAATTCCTGCTGTCAGTGAACGCAAGACCATCTAAAGCAGATTCTGAGTATACCTCGAGGCCTGGTACCTGGCAAAGGATCACTGTTTACGGTAGCATATAACACTACAGTCTTCAAAGGGCTAAACAACACAAAACTTGGCAGCAGCTGACTAGAATCTGTAGTGAGGTCCAAGAAGAAGCGATTTGCTTCTTCTCAAATTCTGCAAGGCACTCAGTGTGCAGTCCAATAAGGAATTTTACCCACAGTTTGCAGGGGATGTAGTTAATGCTTGAGATGGTTGTGACAATATGAGTCACAGTCTTCACTTAACTATATTAACCCTTTCGTGGTTGATGGATCGTATATGTCCCACTAACTTTGAGTGCCAGTTCGAGTGTCGGGTTATATGTCACCCAGCTCTGCATGGTGCTGCCATCTAGGGACGACTGTACTGAACCTGAGAAAAAAATCAGGACTGCACTGCAAAGGCAATAGAGAAGGCAGTAAGCAGACATTATTTGTAAAGTTATTTAACAGTTTGAAATATAATATGATGCTGTTTTATTCCTTTTCACACTGAAAACAATACAGTTAAAGCTTGCTATTAATGAATTATCATTATTATTTTGCAGATACTAACAGACAATGAGATTCTCCATTATCTTTTCTCGCTGCCAGATGATCCTGAGGATTCAAAAGCTGAAGCTGATTATCTTGAAGGACAATAATTCCGATGCAGAGTCATCTAGAAGTGGTATACCACATGAGGTATCAGAAAATTGAACAGCAGGTGCTGGTTCAGACATTTCACAAATAACAAGTAACATTGACGGTAGAACTGCAAATGTCTTTCCTGATATTTTCGCTGATGAGAACTCTTATGAAAAGGCTGAACATAATGCATGTGTTACAAACACTGAAGAGATAGGAGATCAAGCTGTAAGTGATTCTGTCAGTGACTGGGGTGATGATACTACATGTTTTGAAAACACTGTGATTCTGTGTAAGGAGCCAAAATCTAAAGTAGATTTCAGTGTAACAGACAGTGATTGTGTTTATTTTGAGAAATTTTTTTGCAAAAGCATTATGGAGCACAATTGTTTTCAAACAAATTTATATGCAGCTCAGAAGAAGTTTCAAATGGAAAGAAATAACCGTTCCTGAACTGAAGGCATTCATAGGCATGCCCATAATAATGGGTATCCATCAAGTACCAGCAGCTGACAATTACTGGAGTTCAGATCCAATGTTGAAAGTGAGTTCAGTTTCAAACGCCCTGACACTGTCAAGATACAAGAAAATCCTACAGAACCTGCACTGCAATGACAACAGTGTTATTCTTAGTCCAAAAACAGCTACAAACTATGACAAACTTTATGAAATTAGACCCATTATTGCAGCACTAAACAAAAACTGTTTGGCAGTATATGAGCCACTTTCTACATTACCAGTAGACGAATCAATGGTGGCACTCAAGGGACATACATCTCTCAAACAGTATATGCCCTTAGAAGTATGGTTCTGGAACCGTGTCAACCACTTATTTTTACACAGGCAGAATCATTGTTTTCGATAATTTCTTCACAACTTACAAGTTGATGAAAGGACTGAGGAACAAAGGCCTCTATAGTTGTGGAATTGTAAAAGGAAACAGGAAAGGACTACCAGGAATATTAGAAAACAAAAAAAGTGATCTCAAACGTGGAGAGTTTCAGTTTGCAGTAAAGTGTGGTGTAGCTGCTGTGAAACTGCAGGACAACAAAGCAGTGCCTTCTTTCCACATACAACAATCCAAAAGATGGCAAATTTATTGAAAGAAAACTGAAAGATGGCTATGGCTCTAAGGTAACTGTATCCTGTCCTGAAATAATAAGTCATTACAACAACACAACCGATTTCATCAGCTACGTGAAAGATATATGGTAGGCAGACGATCCATAAAATGTGGCATCGACTATTCTAATTCCCCCCCCCCCCCCCCCCCTCCTTGATCTGGCTATTATAAACTCTTATGTATTGTATCAAACACAGCGGCAAAAGACATATCAGTTAACCTTTCGCCTCAGATTAGCAAGACAATTGATTAAATGGTATTCATCCAGGAAAAAGAGGGTATCAATGCCCACTTTCTTCCCAGCAAAGAGAGGAGTCTAGTGTGCCAGATGACATCCGGCTCGTGAACGTAGGCACACATGTACCGAAAGACAGTGGCATTAGGAAGCGATGCAGATTCTGCAGCACAAACTCTAAAGAGAAGAGAACAAAAGTTGTTTGCACTGATTGTGTTGTACCACTTTGTGCCACACCACGTTTTTCCAAGTTTCATGGCATGTAAAGTTTTGTAAGTATTGATCATGTATCATGAAAACTGAAATGTAATGAAAATTTTTTACACTAGCTCTACACAAATAAAAAGATTACATGAATGTATACTTTGTAGTTATTTTATTCTCTGCAAAATCCTGTTTATGGCTAAAAAAAATTAAAATTACAAAATCAGTCAGTCAGCAGAAAAGATATCTGACATTGATCCATGGGACATGTGTGTCCCACTTCCTGTTGTGAAAAAATGGAGGACTTAAAAATATTTTGGTGGTGAAAATATAATAATGGGACTGAAAAGAAACCATTATTACCTTAATATTTTAAAAATCTGTAAAAAATGAATTTTATCCATGAAAGGGTTAAGTTGGTGCATAAGTTCATAGCGTTTTACTTAAGTTTAATAAACACAACAGATAAACATAACAGAGACTTTAGTCATCAATAATATATTCTTCTTTTATATTTACAACAGGTTGTCAACATTGCTCTAACTTTTTGATTCAGCAACCGCAGAAATCACACAGTTTTGAGGCGAAGAACTCATCAAGCCATGTTTCGAGCACATTTTCATCTGTAAAGGTTGTTCTAGAGAGAGAAAAAGGTCAAAATCTGTATAATGATTTTTGTCAGTATAGCAGAATGTGGGCGGGTATTATTATGGAACAGCATCACTTTGCACAGACTTCATCATCATCTTGAATTGTACCTGCACTAAATGTCGATAGTGATGGTTACACCTCAAGGAAACAATTAGTTGTACATCACACCATTGCTGTTACACCAGATGCATAACATTATCTTTTGTGGATGCACACCACACCATTGCTGTTACACCAGATGCATAACATTATCTTTTGTGGATGCACACAGGTCTTTGTACAGGTAGCTGCTGCTTTGTCTGGGCCCGAGCATTCCTTTCTTTTCCCTATGTTAGCATAAAGACACCATATTTCTCATCACCAGTGACAATACGGGATAGAAATGGTTGGTTTTGTTCATAAGCCAACTGATGACGAGCAACTACAGATGCACGTATGGCCACCCGTTTGCTGTAAATTTTGAGTAAGATCATGCAGTACCTATACACCCAATTTTTGAACCTTCCCCATTGCATGCAAATGTCGATGACAGTCAAATGATCACAGTTCATCACATTTGCCAGTTCTCGAGTGTACTGGTGTGTATCATTGTGGATTAATGCAACTAAATGATCTTCATCAAATTCTGAAGATTCACAAATGACAAAATAACAATATTTAAACTTAAATAGCAACAGTGAACTACGAATAAAAAATGAAAAAGCAATAAATAAACCTACAGCAACTGCAATATCACCATGCAAGATAAAAATGCTATGGATATTATGCACCTGATTTTTCCTGTTTTTCCAGAGGAAATGCCACCTTGAATAGCACTTTTACCTAACCTATCATGATATATATTCATATATTTATCAATTCTTGCTTTAAAAACTGTACTAGAACTCTGTAATATAGGGGCCAGTCAAGGATTTGTCTGATGAACTCACAGGTAAGACAACATTTGTGATTGAGGTAACGACTGAAGTTATAACAGTATGCAGGCGAAAAGATATTCAACATGCGTGTCAGGAATACTAACAGTATGGCAAACCTAGTGAGAGGTGGCAACGGCCATGTGATGTTAGTGGCAGCAGCGTATCGGGTTCATGAGTCTTGTGAGAAGTACCAGAAATTCAAAAGATATGTATAAATGACAAAAAGTGAACTGCCTTGAGTGTCTCTGGAACTTGTGTGGGGGTTTGTGAGAATCTAAAAATGAGTAAATCAACTGGGGATTTTATTAACAGTCACCAGAGACTGTAAATCTTCAAAGAATCACTGAAAAGCTGTGAAATGGAAGTGGATCCTGTAAATTTAATATTGCATTGTCTAGCCAAATAAGTGGCCAATTACTTGAAATTAAACCGAGTATAAAATATTGAGGAGCCGAAGTCACAAAGTATCCGGTCAAAGTGAAATATTTAATGCATGGAAAGAACTGATACTGAAAACAAGGTGACTTCTGAGATAAAAAGTAACACAAGCAAATGCATAAAAGTCAATGGTAAGGAAAGATTGGGACCTTAGACAGCAAGTTAGAATCCAAATGTTCCATGTTTACACATCTACACACATAAAAATAAGTTTTACATCACCGTGGTTCCCAGAACTCCTGAAGATAGACATTGATGTGTATATTGTTATCACAGACACAGTCCCTTTGATTGTTCAGAGATGTCACTAAACCTGCCCAAAGATGTAAACAACCTTGCATGAGCAGTGCCTATTAGACGGAGGGGCTCCGACAGACGATCAGTATCAGCCATTCCACCACGGAGGTGGCACAGGGCTCGTGTTGTCTGTAGTTAAACCATGCTTAGACAGTCAATAATCAATTTCGTCTGCTTTGTTACTTGGTGCCAAAAATGGCTCTCAACAAGGAGTGAACCAAAGCGATGCTGTTCAGACATGGAGAAAATACAGAGAGACAGGAACTGTTGATAATAGGCCTTTCTCAGGCCACCCAAGAGATACTACTGCAGTGGATGACCGCTACCTACGAATTATGGTTCGCAGGAGCCCTAACAGGAACGCCACCATGTTGAATAATGCTTTTCGTGCAGCCATAAGATGTCATCTTACGACTCAAACTGTGCACAACAGGCTGCATGATGCGCAACTTCACTCCCAGTGTCCATCATGAGATGCATCTTTACAACCATAACACCATGCAGTGTGGTACGGATGGGTCCAACAATATTCTGAATGGACCACTCAGGTCAAATGCAACTCCTCCCAGGTCCCATGGATCTGATACTAACTTCACGTCTCGTTAAATTTTGTGGGAAAGTCTCCCCACGGCAAAGCAATCACCACTTTACTAGGTAACACAACATCAGGTAAAGTTAATCTGTTTTCTACTCTATCCTCAACAAATTTGAATCCTTTCCACAAATCGCCTATAACCTTACTGGTATTATTAAGTTTGGAAGAAGTAATAGTCTCAACGTTACTGGATGTCACACTCGTGGCAAGTCATCAACCTATTATTTCTTCTAATGGTTCCTCCAAGCTACATACACTTGTAATATCAAAGCTGGATACATTCTGTTTGAAATTCCATCCTACATTATTTACTCGTGAACTGTCAACTGATACCTGAAATATGCGGTTGACTGATAGACATTAATTCTATAGGCTCATTTACACTCTCTTTCAAAGTATTCATTTCCTGTCTTACATTATTGTATTTAACATCACACACATTTTCACAAGACTAACTTTTCATTAAGATTGGGTTCTTTATTAGTATATTTAACATCGCATTCAGTCTCCAAAGTAACTATACCTTCGCATTAATTACTAGATTCTTTGCTTTGAGTGTGTATGTTGATGTGAAACAAACCTATACTTGTCTTTTGATTATTTAAAATTTCATTCTGAGCATTCCATTTAGAATTTATTGAGTTTATCGCTGTGGTTATTTCTCTACTTAAATTAGCACTCCATTCAACGAATTTTTCACTTAAAGTAGCACTTATTTCATTTCTCAAAGAAACACTCTGGTCATTTATTTTATCATATAATTGTAAACTCTGAGCTTCTAGTTTGGCAACTAAAATTGCACTTAGTTCCTTTCTTAAAGCTGATGAATTTGCACTTTGGGCTTTGATTAAATTTACTACTTCAGACCGGTCTGGCACCTCCTTACTCACTTTTATTACCATGTCTGGTTCTGAAGTTCCCATAATTCTCTGAGTATTATCCATATTTCTCTCAGTTTTTGATCTAGTGATCATTTAACAAATTAACTCTACATATCATAACTACACAAATACAATCTAGTGACCATTCTCTTTGACTTTATACTCTAACAATTATTGTTTTTCACTAACCCGGTGGAGTTTTAGGCTGTGTCTGTGAGCAGGTGTGGAACCAGCACTGCTGAACAATAACTGGTACCGGTGGCGTCGGTTGCTTGTTTCCGTGTCGGAGCCGGTGTGCAGATGTTGAATCAGTATCAGTTAGCAGCAACTAGTGCTGGTGGTGTTGGATGTTGTCTCCACATCTGGGACCCCACAACGCGTGAGAGAGCTGTACCGTCCCCACACCCAATCTTCTTAGTTGAATTAATCTCATCATATCTCTTCATAGTCTAATATGTCAAGGTCTTCTTACCGTTCTTTTAACATTATTACTTTTGTAAGTCTTTCACTGTGTTGCGTTCTATAAAAAAAAATTTATTTAATTTTTGGACTTCATTCCATTACGCGAAACAGTTCTCTTGTCTTGTAATATCTGGTTGCTATGGCAACACATAGTATCTTCTGCTTCGATTTCCTCTCAAAATTCCCATTTTTTCCATGTCCTTTTCACTGGTCGCCACAATCTAACAAAGTGTGACAGTAGAACATATGGAGTAAATATACAAACTTTATGTTTTCACCAATTAACAATGTTTTGGACTATGCAGAATAACATTCTCGCATTCCACATGTAAATATCTCCGTCTTCTCGTATTTCACTCATATTTCGAGCTTTAGAAACACGTTTAACTAACATTTATAAGCGAGTTGGTTTAAGAACCACTTGTAATTTGTGAACATGTCTTGCCTCTAGCGAGTCCAATACGTGAAGTACTTAGAAGTCTATAATCAATTGTTCATTTTTCTTTAACAATAATCACAGTCACTAAAACAGCAAAGAATACTTCACAATTACTTCTAGTCCTTTCATCACGGCCTCTGTGACGCTAGCGGCAAACACTTGTCTGTGTCGTTCGACTGCCACGCTTACAGTCTTCTCATAAAAAACATTGTGAGTTCGAGACGGTAGAAGGACGAGTGGTTCTAGAATTTATGCGGAAATTCTCTAAGCACTACACTGCTTCTGAAGCTTCACAATACAAATTATTTTAACACACGCGATCTCAAGATGCCTTAATGGAAAATAAAGTTCGATGAACAAAGTACAAAATATACAGCATTTATTTTTTGGGGTGGCAGAAGTTACAATTTCATTGTTCTACCTTTTGCACTGAACAGTAGTGCAGGCATGTTTGTATCTGCACTGGACAAGGTTTTAGGTCGTGAATTGTTTAGCAGAGTCACTGTTTACGTAGATGAAATGCTAATAGTCATACCCACTTGGTTAGAACATATCAAGCTCATTGAACAGCTGCTTCAACAATTTACAGATTACAGAGTAACAGCCAATTTTAAAAAAGTCTAGTTTTGGTAGGGAGTAATTCAAATTTTTAGGACATGTCATGTCAGAGAAAACTTGATGTCATATGCAACTGTCCAGCTCCAAGGAATAAAAAACAACCAAAACCTTTTTTACAACTAGCATCTTTTTTCACAACTTCGTACCACAGCAACTGATGAAGAGTGATGCATGACTCAACATGATAAGTGTCAGGCAGACTTCAATAACATTAAGCAGGTATTGGTTAATGCAAACATTCTTAGCCACCCTGACATGTCCAAGGATTTTTGTCTATGCACAGATGCCTCGTCTCTGGGCTGGGGGTATGCTTCTTGCAGATGTGACAAGAAGAAAGTAAAGAAGTATCCAAGGTCATCAGCTTTTCTAGTCGTACATTACCACAGGCAGAGAGATCTAACACTGTGTCAGAATGGGAAAGTTTAGCTGTTATATGAGCATTCATGTGCATCAAGGGTCAAAAAATGGAAGACAAAGAATTTCGTGTGGTGATTAAACATTACTTTATCAGGGTGTATACGTGGACGAGGAAAAAAAATTCCCGGATTTTTCCCAGATTTCCCAGTTAAAAATACACTTCCTCCTGGGTGAAAATACCCTTCTTTCATGTTAAGTGACAATAGATTTTCCCTCGGAACTGTAAAACAAATGAATCATTTGAATGGTTATGGTTTTATACAGCGACTTAAGATTTCCCAGCACTTTAGAAAACAAAACGCATAGAGGGGGGGAGACACGTTTTGGAAAGTTCTTTGATGTGCAGCAACATGTACGCTGCAAATTTTCATGTTATGAAAGTATAAGTTTGCATTCCACCAAAAACCACACGTTTCTCTCCAAAGCATTGAAATCGAGATTCGATGCGCTTTTGTAAGCCAGTCAAAGCTCATGCCATGTGATCTTGCCAGCCAATGACAGCAGATATTCAGAGCATAGGACATGTGATGTAGTCAGCCAATAGCAACATCATTGTTAAGTAGCACAAACACACAAACAGCAAAAGTTAATATACATAGTGCTGCTACAAGAAAAGAAAAGCTTTCAGATATAGTATTGGTCACTCTGACTTGTAAGCTGCAAGAGAAGTTAAGCTTTCATATATAATGTTGATCTTTTTTGTGTGCTTCACACATTAAGCAACATCACACAAATGTGCCAGTAAAATGTTTAATACCGTCATTAATTTCTGATCTTCTGGGCTGGAAATTCTTCCAAATGTATTGTCATCAAAGAGTTCATTTTTAAATGAGTCAAATGCTCTGTGATTTAAGAAATTCATTGTACATTCTCGCATAAAAGAAAATTTACTCTGAAAATAACTGTTTTCGAACCACAGTTCGCAAAACTTTCCCGCGATCTGTTAGAAATAGATTCGTTCCAGCAGTTGCTTAGAGAGCGCCAGGTAAGAGGTGTCACCACGCTTGCGCAACTGTGATGATGTAGGAAGCCCGTATGTGTAAAACATTAAAAGATGTTACGTTATGTCATAAAAGAAATGCAGCGAACAGTAGAAACTAGCCAATAGTGTGGTAAACACTTCATTTCAAATAAATTGGCTGTCTCAGTCGAAAAGATAGACAAAAGTTGGATTTCTGTAGCAAAGCGACAAAAGCAAGTTCAATGCACGAGCACACACCTCAGCAGTTGCGGTCGCAAAATTAATGGAAATAGGATTTCAACTCGTCCTTCCCCCCCCCCCCCCTCCCCCCCCTCCCCGCCCACCACCACCCACCCATTCTCCAGACTTGGCTCCCTCAGACTATCATTTGTTCCCCAATTTGAAGAATTGCTGGAGGGACAAAGATTTTAATCAAACGAGGTGGTGACTGCAGCAACTAATGGCTATTTTGCAGACTTAGACAATTCCTATTATTCGGAAGGGATCAACAAATTAGAACAGCGTTGTACGAAGTGTGTAAGTCGAAAAGGAGACTATGTCGAAAAATAAAAAAAGTTTACTCCAAACACGTAAGTAGTTTTTATTTTTGCACGGACTTATCAAACACCCCTCGTAAGCAGTTAGCATTTGAGCTTCGTAAGACGAACCTGTATGAGGCGACAGTTCAACTTCCATGAAAACCTTATTTTTAACCCATAGCTTTCTCATCACTGGTGAGATATGGTCTGCATCCAAACTATTGGAAGGAAGAGAAATTTTTCCGAATGTCAACGAGGTGTATTTTCCCTTACAAACTCTGAACAATCATACTGTGGGAAAACTTCATTCATTCAATGAAGAAGATGCCATTCAATTTAGGTTTTCCATGTCTGTATGACAAATACCATCCTGCAACGAGTAATGTCAAGAGCACATCTTACGTGTAATTGTACATTACTCTTGTGATCTGGCACATTGTGACATACTATATTACTAAATAACATTATTTACATCATTATTTATTGAGGTTTGACTTGGACTCTGTCAAAATTTAATTAAAAATAGTAAATCATCAAATAACATACAAAATTCACTACAATTTCATGAAAATGCATGTGGATTTTCTTCATTACATTACCTCTAAAATGTCATTTAAATTAAATAATGAGACCAGCGATGCAAAAAATAGAGATTAAAAACTAAGTGTTACCGGAATATGAACTGTCTCCTCATCCTCTACCTCCTTGCTGAAGTGCAAACACAAACCACATGACCACACTGACTTCTTAAGGGCAGTACCTTCGCATAGATACACACGCCATATAAAAGATGTGTAAAACTACACTTGTGATTTTCTTGGATTTTCCAGAGTAGTCCACCATACTATTTGTACATTATTTTGTTTTCATAGCCTAGTAAAGGTGCACAAAGTTTGACATCATGGACTCTTGTGAGTCTTGCCCAAACAATCTTGTATCTCATGGGCAGCTTCAATTTCTATCTTTGCAGATCTGAGCTTCTTGTCTACTGCAACAAATACATCCCTCTCTCTCACGTGTGGAACGCATTTCTTTCAATATTACACTGATACTTCTGGGTTTCCTATAGCTATAGAGTGAATGTAACACGGCATAATCTGCATATTGATGTAGTTCAAAATTCTGTGGTTTCATTAGTAAACAGTATATTTTTAAGTGTGATACTGTTTTTTGTGTTGATGTCATCGATGGTTTCATCTGTGCTAACAATGAGGGGGATGGCTATAAAGTTGGTAATTGTGGAGCTGGTAGTGATTTAGCTTTTTTTTTAACACTGAAAATGTTGATGAGGTTGAAGTCGTTCTACTAGTGAAATGAGTTGCATCAACTGTGGAAAAACCACACAATACTGTGGAACCAAAGGTGTTAATAACAAACATAGGTGCTTTATTGGAAACTGTTACAAGATGTTAAGCAGGTAACGGTATTGATGTTGCTGAATTGATGGAAATTGGTGATTTTTATTAAGTGATCAGTGGTTGCAGGAAGGAAATGATACTAAAGTGGGAGCAACTGGATTTATAATGATTATAATCAAAGGGACTGAAAACAATTTGTCTCTCTGTGACAGCAAATACTTTTGAACTATGGGAAAGCCAATAAATACATGTTTTGCAAGAAGTTGTTAGGTAAAGTAAATGAGAATAGGTCATGGAAGAGGAACAATACAAAATTTGAAAATAGAGCCACTGGCAGAGTAATGTAGATCAGCAAACATACAGCCAGTTTATGGAATATTCTGTCGACACTAGACAAACCATATAAATATTAAACACTTAAATACACAGTACTGAAGTTCCACAATAATATTTACTTTATACTTCATAATTAACTGTGAAGTCAGAGATAAAAAGAAACGTAACTGAATGCATAAAACTGTCATGACAGTGCACACACCATAGCTTCCAAACTGGGGAAGAAGTTGTCAGAAACCACACGGGAAAAAAAAATGGACAGAGAATCTGGGAGGCCTCATCCAGAAAACGTTAAAAATTTGAAGCCTGATTTAGGCCTTTAAATGATAAAGTTCATACTTTTCTGACACTAAATAAAGAAGAGTTTCCACGAATAAAAACTGTAAATGAAAAAAATCAAGTGGAAAAGGTTAAAAATGGTTTAGTAGCTGAATTCTAAAAAGATGAGTGAAACCATAAAAAACAGTTACGGTCACAAAATTACTGAAAATTTTGCCAGTCTAACAATTTACTCCCAGAACAACTAAAAAAACTAAAGCAGACGAAAATTACTACAATAGCATCAGCTTGGTGCGTATTAAATCTTGATAAACAGGCCAACTCTGCATCTTGTAATGTCACTTGTTTAGAAACACTGCAGCAGCTTACAGATGAATGCCTCGAGCCTTGTGACACCATCTGATTCGAAAGCAGTTTCTTTCTTATCCTTTAAGCTGAGAGAGAGACAAAACGAAAAATTTTTCATCATCACTCAGGCCACATTGGAATGTCAACAATATTACGAAAAGGACAGACTGCTACCCATTGTAAAGATGACACATTGAGTTGCAGATGCGCACAACAAAAAGACCGTCAATTGTTGAGCTTTCAGCCACAGCATTCTTCAGGAAGGACACACACACACACACACACACACACACACACACACAAAAAGACAACCACGAGTAGCAAAATGTAAACAGTCACAATTTTTTTAAAACATCAAACTGTAAAATGTCTATATCCATAATTTTTAGTAATTTCTTGTAATTCCATAATTAAGGTGTTAAATTATGGGAAACACAATCAGTCTACAAAGGAGATTGCTTACTAATCAACTGAATCCTAGAATATTTCTGAAGTCTGTGGGACTCATACCAAATAGGACTAGTGTACAGGGATGGGTATGAACATTCACAGATTTGTTTGACCTACGGGAAATGTTGAAAGATTTTAACTGGCATGTCCCCAAAAAGTAGGTGGAAATTATGCAGGCTCTTGAAGATAAGCACAAATTATTTCAAAGTTTACTAACAAAGTTTCAAGAACCACTTTTAAGTGATGACTCTAGGAATATACTACAACCCCCTTCATACCACTCCCATAGGGATTGTGGGGACAAGATTACATTAATTACAGCATACACAGAGGCATTTAAACAATCATCCTACCCACACTCCATGTGTGAATGGAACAGGAGCCAGTGCTAGTAACTGGTACAGTGGGATGTACCCTCTGCCTGCACTTCACAGTGTTTCATGGAGTATAGATGTAGATATAGAAGCATTCAACTTTAGTTGGTACCAGAGAAGTAGGTTCCTGTCTATATGGATTTACAAAGGGTAGACTGTAGTCTTACACATGCCAAAAAAAAGCAAGACTGTTTCTTCTTTTATCGTCTTTGCATCATGTAGCATCTGTTGACACCATCACTCAGAAACAAGAGACAATAGAATTTTATAACCTCACCAAAATATGAGTAGATGGCAATATTTTACTGGATTCTGCCTAACGTATATGCTTATGCAATACACTATTAGCGTAAAATACTTTAGACAAGCAGAATCACAAAAAAGTATGACATTTGAGTGTCCTCAAGAAAACTTTTGGGAAAGCAGGACATTGTGTGTGTGTGTGTGTGTGTGTGTGTGTGTGTGTGTGTGTGTGTGTGTGTGTGTGTGTAGGGGGGGGGGGGGGAGGGAGGGGAAGACTCTCCACAGAAAACCAGGACAAATGGGCACCCTACTTGGTCACTACACATGAGTACATTTTTTCGTACTGTGGACACAGTGTGGCTTACATTCTTTGTCCTTATTCTGTTGGTTTCTTCATTTTCAGAAGTTTAAAGTGACTTATGAAGCAAATCAATTTGAATACAAGCACATCACTTGGTATTTTCATTGTTAAAGGTTTGTCACTAACTGCTTATTTGGGTTTGGTTGACAAAAGCAGTGAATCTATATAACACATAATTGGTTACTGCTAAAAAATTCAGAAATAGCAGCTTCAGCCTTAATATTTTGCCATGCAACAATGTTTAGGTAAGGATATTATGTCACTGGTCCACAACTCATTTACTTCGTTACCAAGAAAAAGAGAATGTAAAATTCACACACTGTAAGTAAACTGTTATGTTGCTGCATGCTGAATTAGACACCTTACATTGGAAATGAGAAGACTGGGTTGATACTGAATTACACACCTTACTTTGGAAATGAGGATAATGGGTTGACATCAAATCACACTGGGCAAACTGTGCAACAACATAAATGCTGGTGTGTTTTGCAAACTAACCATAAACTAGCACAGAGAGAGAGAGAGAGAGAGAGAGAGAGAGAGAGAGAGAGAGAGAGAGAGAGAGAGATGCTGTAAAAGAAAGCACTACTTTTAATAGTTTGCAAATGTATACAAACAATGGATAAAAATCTGAGAGAGACAAAATAATCAATTCCAAAGAAACAACAAAATTTATAGAAAATCACCACCTCCTTATATTTCAAATAAACGTACATTTCTCTATAAAAATCCATGTTTCGTAACTTCCTGAGAGTCTCCATTTTTGGTCTAGCCTGCATCAGGATGTAAAAAAAATTTACAATAATAATTCCAAAATACAAATACCAAAGATTTTAAGGACTCTCTACCAATTCTCCAACAGTGTCCTGCACGATCCTGCACATCTACTTTAACAGTAATATTATAATGAAAATTTTAAAAAAAATATAGTGAGTGAATGGAAACGAATATATAAATTTTTTATACAACATATAATGATGTTAATAATTATATACAAATTTTACAGCATTGAATCATCAAGTAAAAGAATTTTATAATTAAATTTCCCAAAGTTCTTATCTTTTAAAACTTTATTATGTTAACAAAACATTTTTGCATTCATTTTTCACACACTAAATGCCACGAGGCCAACGGCGGCCACAGCTGACACTCGAGTCAGACCCGCTACTCATTGTTCATCAGACTGGCAGAGAAACAGCTATCACTATACGTGTGGCATTCAATGTGTTACGCTGTTTTCAATGAAGATCTTCTAGGTATTGGGTAATTAACTTTTATACTTGTAATTGCAATTAACTTCATTGTCAAAATTTTATATAATTTCTAAATTAGTAGCTTTGTACAGTTCGTTTACTCATGTTCATAGTTTCACATACTTGTATAAAAATGTTTAACATAGCAAACAATTTGTACAGGTAAACATTCATTCAAAAATATATTGAATGAATTTCTGTATAAAGAAATGAAGAAAGACAATCAGGACCAGCACGCATTGAACTGCATACAAGCAACATGTGTAAGAACTGTGGTGAAAGCAAGAGTTAGGTTATGTCAATCATGATAAGAAAGAAAAATGTAAACCTTTCAATATATGTAGCGTCTGCTACGCAGGTCACGGTGCTAGTCAAGATTTGCACCAAGCAGTGACATTAGAGTATACAGTGGAGTAGTGCCACATGTGCACAGCTGTAAGTGAATAACTGCTGCCAAGCAGCGGCCAGGGGCACTTTTTTATATGTTTTTATTATATCTATTGGTTGTTTATCCCATGATGTGTGAATTTTAATATGCTTTTTTATGTTCCAAGTGTACTTGTTATGCACTTACTGTCACTCCTGTTTAGAGTAGTAATGAGTATCCTGCTTTTTGTGAAAAATTCTTATGCTCTGAAACGTTTTTGGTGTCATTTAAACGTTCCCGATCTTTTATTCATCTCCTGTAATGATCTGCTTTATGAGCTAGTAAACAGACACAGTTATTCATCAATAAAAACTTTTAATCCAGCTCAATTTCAAGTCTCTAACTTAATATGTTATTTCAAAGGTCGGTCAGCCCAAATTATGCTGACTCCGACAAGTGGCAACCCTGCCGTGGTGCAAGCTGAAGAATCTGAGCTGCAGAAGGCTAAACTAAACCACTGCTAAATTTACAACTCGGTGAGACGACCAACGAACTAACAGCATCTGTTTGCATCCCTTCTGGCTTAACAATCCAGTACTGTAATTTGCACAAGTGGACATAAACTTTTGCTACGTGGGCATCATGCCTGACATGACAAAATTGGCTCTCACTGTGAGTCAGCTTGACCATCATTTCACTGCATTAGTTTGCATTAGTTCAAGATGTCATTACTGCACCACTGCAGGAAAGCTTGTACCAGAAGCTTAAATCAGAATTAATCGAGGAGCTGCTACATCGCATGAGGACCGTATATGGAAAGTATTGAAGCACGAGGACTAAATGATTGCAAGCAATCACAACATTTACATCATTTATGGATCAAGGTAGACACAATGAGCATTGCAGACAAGCTGCTATTGAGCAGTCCACTACTGCCACAGGTCAAAGAAATTGTGGCACCACAAACGGAGATGTCACTAGATAACACTGCAGAGTTCACAATTGAATCCAAGAGGACACTGCACCCAGTTAGGCTAGTGCAGTGACAGTGCAGGGGGTTAGTACAGCACTGGCCGCCTCAGTCACAAGTGCAAAATTCAACTCCTTTATGTCAACTTTTATGTACAGAGATCGGCACACTACTTCTCACGGCAGTAACAGAACTTGTTGAGAGTGTTACCTTAAGAGATCCCAGAGCTGTTTGATGTCCAACACTGTGTCACATATCATATGTGCTGGTACCATCCCAAGTTTGGCAAGCAGGCATGAAAATGTACAGTGCCCTGCTTGTTCCCAAATACCAGCGGCAGTCGGTTGTAGGCACAACTGCCTGCCCTATCAAGTCACGACACGCATTCATCAGTGACAGAAAATTCAGCCACAGGTACTTCATATACAAAGATTCTGATTTGAGTATCTTATCTTGCACTTCAGTATACTGCCATAGACTGCCAACACCATTCTGTTTTTCTGCTGCTTGTAACTTTTCCACCTCCACATATGGACCACAGCGGATCAAACTAAATTTGGGATGACGTCTGCCATTCACTTGGGATTTCCACGTCAAGGAGATCATTACGGGAGCTGGTCTCTTGCACATTACCACCTCATACAAGATGAGGCCAACACTCAGCTAGTCGACAGAGCTACTGGACTGGTGACTGCAGGATTTCATCGCAATGCAACTACACGCACAGTGCAAAGCTGATACATAGTTGTGACAATGAATACACTCCCTACTAAGACAATTCCCAGTGCTGACCAGACCTCCAGGGGCACTTAACAAATGTTTCACAATATGGTGCACCATACAGAAACCACATATGCTCCACTGGTATCTTGCAGGCCTCGGCGTTTTGACACCCGATCACCGGACCATTGCCGTGGCTAAATATGACAATTCTCAGAGAAGAAATAATGTGCCTATCAAGTAGACCATGGTCATCCACTCTACACTTCATTCCAAAGAATGGGGGCGGGGGGGGGGGGGGGGGGGCTTAGTGTCCTTGTGGCGACTATTGTATGCTCAATGCTAGAACTGTGACCGATCACTATCCAAGTGCCTCTGTCACATGACTACAATTACAAGCTGCACGGAGACACAATATTCAGAGTTTTGGACTGCACAAAGCTTAATGTGTAGATTCCTGTGGTGAAGCAAGACATCCCGAAGATGGTAATTATTACTCCATTTGAGCTTTTTGGAAGGAAATTCATGAGTTTTGGGCTATGGAAAGCAACTCAAACCTTACAGAGGTTTATCAATGTTGTCCTGCAAGGCCTGCCATTTTGCTCTGCCTATCTCGATGACCTATTCGGATGTTCAGCTACCAAGCATCAACACCACCAGCACCTTAAAGAGGTATTTAGATATTTGAACAATATGGTGTGTTGAACACAACAAAGTGCATGTTTGAACAACCCAAACTCACTTTCCTAGGCCATAAGGTATCACCTGCAGGCTCCCTACCATTAATGGAGAAGGTCGAAGCCATTCTACATATACCAAGACAGACCACAATTAAAATATTATGCTGGTTCCTTGGGATAGTAAACTTTTACCACTGCCATCTACTGCACGCAGCTACACTAAAGGATTGATAAATGCAGCACTTACTGACCCAAAGGTCAGAGACAGTATCCCAGTGCAGTGGCCTGACAAGATGCACTTTGCCTTCAAGCATAAATCATAATATGGCCAATTCAGCTCTCTTCATGCACCCGAAGCTTGAAGCAACCTTGGTGTGAATGGCAGAAGCAAGCTGAACAGCTAATGACATGGCATTGCAGCAGCTGACAGGACAGTTCGCGGCAACTGCCTTGTGTATTCCTCATGAAAAATGTCACCACTACAACAGAAAATGAGTGCAAACAGCCGTGAACTCCTGACTGTGTAAGAGGTGCTTAAATTGTTCCAGACACAGACTGAAGTGAGAGAATTCACAATTTATATGGCCCGTAAAATGCTAATCTATGCTTCAGGCACAACAGCAACAACTGCTCTTATAGGCAATACAACCACCTTGAGTTTATAAATCAGTTCACTACAGACCTTAAAAACATTTCTTTGTATGTCACCTGTGACACAAGAACTACATGCAGATTTTTTGGAACTGGCCAAGGCTCACTGGGACAACCAACAGATCCTGACCCTCATCAACAATGCCATATACTCAAAACTTAACAATGTTTCTAGCATTAGAAGTCACAACTTAACAACATTTCTTGCAACAATGTCAAAATATATTTTGATATTTTGCAAGGAAGATCAGACCCATTCCTACCACCCACACTATGATGACAAGTTTTCGATTATTTTCACAATCTTAGACTATTTAACAGTACCTTCATCTGTAATTTCATAATCAATTTGTTGGCAACCAGTTTCGATGATACACTTTATCATTATCAGGACCTGTCAATTTGTAGTGGCTAAATTTTCCCAAAAAACAAAACTGAAAATAACCACTATCCACATCATTTCTTGTAGTAAACAACCACACATAGTGAGACCACAAACAGAAAAATAAAAAAATGTAACATCCCTATTGGCTGTGATCCTCTCCTACTTAGAAAGAATGGATATGCTATAAGTTTCACAATCTTTGTCACCCTAGAGCCTGTCCTACATTCTGCCTAGTGTCGAAACATTTTGTATCATGTGAGATGGTGAAAGACTGCCGGAAGCGGACACGGGTATGCCCCCAATGTCAATGTGGTTAGGTGTCTCACCATGTGCACACACCCTGTCAGCGGTTTTCCAGACACAACTTTATGTTCTGCACACATACACCTTCACACTGCAGGCCCGCTTCCTTCATCAGCAGTATTTTATCACCATGATATATCACTTAATGAGGCAGTGCTAACAGACAATATCACTACGGAAACTTTAGCCTTCACATTTGCAACAGGGTGACTACCAAAATTACACGCTACACGTAACTACTGACTGCGGCCAGCAGTTTGAACCTGATCTGTTCTTACAGTTGACAAAGTTCTGTGAGTGCATACACCACAGCCACGGCATTACTCTATGGCGAAACATTTCATCTTGCTGGAGAATTTGTTGATGCCGTTTCTCTACAGACAACATGAGATTAGCCGCATTTAGTACATCAGTTACAAGATTGCGTTGTTCAGATCAGACCCGCCAGGGCCTCCAGTAATGGTATGCCAACCACTCACATGCATCGTGATTTGAATAGCTGCTCACACATAATGCTCGGGATTGACAGTATCAAGACACCTTTGCAACTCCCTTACACCAGCCCGTACCATGTCATAAGAAGAGGGACCCAAATGCTGGTACACAAATGTTAGACAGTGTTCTATTCACAAGCATACCATCAACCACATACATTTTTCATGAAGAGCTACCAACCACAGCAGCAACAAAACTGCAGCTCTCCCTGCACCAACACCACTCTCTCCACTGGAGTTGCTACAACTGGACAATGTAGGAAACAACATGCCTGCACAACCTGGTCCTGCTGCTGTGCATTTTCTGCCCATTATTAAGATGACACTCCACTTCCACAAAAGGGGCTGATGGAGCATCTGCTCAGCGAGCTGCAGCATCAGTCAAAATCGGCACCAACCAGTGACGTTATGAGTATTCAGGGGTATTGTGTCATGTACGCACAGCAACAAATGAATCACAGCTGTTAAGCAGTTTTTGCAACAGCCAGCAGGTGCACAGTGTTTTGTATATGTTCTTATAATTTCTACATGTTATTTATTCTTTGACATGTTAAGTTTGATATGCTTTTGTATCTGTTCCAAATTTATTTGATCTGTACTTACTGTCAATCTTTACATTTTCTCATTTGATTAAACTTAGTTCGCCAAATTTGACTATCACAATTAAAAAATTGTGGAACTGATAAATTTAGATTTCAGTTTTTTGCAGTCACAATTATTCTTGTTCATTACATCCTTCACTGAAAACAACTTTTTTTATGTTCTTCACAAGTCAAGAAAGAAAATTCAACAGTCTGATAGTGTTTACGACTTCTCTGGAGCAGTATAAACTAAATTTTGTTACACATGTCTAACAAGTGTAAAAATCTTGTGACAATAGGATATCTTCAATATCTACGATTTTCTTCTAAACTGGCGCTTGCAGATATGTATTAGTTGTATAAATGGATGTTCAAGCATAGCCCTAAAAAGGCTGATGGGATTTCAACCAAATTTGCTGCACACATCTCGAGCAGGGCTCCCCAAACTGTGTTCTGCAGAACCATGGTGTTCCCTCTGAAGTGAATAAGTGCTCTGCAAAAAATATTAATAACCTGGCAGTTTTTTCTGACATTTTGATGAAACTAATTATTTATAATTTTATTATGATTTCTGTATTGTTAATTAATATTTAAAATTGAAGTAATCATGGAATGAAATAAGTTTTTCTAATTAAAAAAAAAAGTATTAACCTTCAAAATAATCAGTGCCATGGGTCTCAAAGTTTTCTGACAGAGGAAAAGTGTGGGAACCCCTGCCCTAGAGAGTTAGCAAATTTGGAAATAGGGTGCACTGCTTGGGGGCATTTCAGCCAACTTTGTACACCTATCAATTCCTATTTGGAAAAACAATTCAATGGGGGTAAGACACTGTCATGGTTACAGGCATGAAAGGAACAATATGTAAATACAACTCTGAAATATTGACGAAAATTTCTGCCATACTTTGTACATGTCTCATGTACCTCTTCGAGAAACTACTGTTGGAGTAAGACACCCCGAAAATCCCAGAACGTCGGATGGTGGTGGGATTGGGAAGAAGGGAATACATAGAAATTGAACAATATTAATGCTGAAACAATAGCTTATGTGGCCACTAAGCTGAAAGGCAACAGGCACTAGACAGACACCATGTGTTACAACCCCCTGGACTAGGGGGTCATAATGCACCAGAATGACTAACAGATTCACAGTGTGGTGTGCAGGGAAACAGACAAGTTTGGCATTGACTTTTATTATGGGAAGAATACACACTGCCCTTTGCTGACCCAGGCAATGGTGGCCTAGTGTGTTCATGTGTGCAAGGATAAACGCCATTGCTGGAACCTGCTGCTACGGCACTCTACTGCTCTGTCCTTGAGACGTAACAGCTCATGTCCTGGTCCGAACGGCGTGGCTGGCAGTGTGTGTCAACTGAGCCAGCACCTCCGCACCTTCCCCATGAAGTGTGACTGACTGTTCCCTCAAGCTCTTCTCATGGTACCAGCCAACATCTATCCTTACAGTAGAGGTTCAGCAGGTCCAGTCACCCAACCAGGACAGCTCCGTTGGTGACTGAGGGCAGTCTCAGACCCACGGGACTGTGAGATAGTGGCCAGGCTCTGCCCTAGCAGACAGCAGCTTGCAATCCATCAAACGACATCACCCACAAAGCAGACTGCCTCCCCCCTCCCCCCACCGCCTCCAGGCCACCACCACCCCTCTCTGCTCCCCCGCAGCATCAGGTTTTCAGACCTGCCTCACCATGGCTATGGCACGTCCATACAGACAAGTGCGGAATGGCAACACAACTGCTTCCTCGAGCCTTTGTGCTTCCTGATTTATACTCATTTTCTCACGCTTCTAACATAATCTCTCTGGATGGGAAAGTGGAATGTTCCTTAATGATTACAGTGCCAGCTTTTTCTAGCCTGCTTCAGCTCCAACATACAGGTTGCTAGGCACTGCTGTAACTACAACATACGAGTTTTTCATAGCAAGTCAGTGCCCTGCCCGTTTTGTGCCTGAATACTCCACACCTGTCTCCACACTTGTTTATAGTATCCATTAGGATGTGCTTCCTTGCCTATGAGTGGTGTTAAAAACCTGCCTTGTAGAATTGTTTACTTAATAAACAACGGTGCTAGTCTTTTAATAATTTCCGGGTATGCAGCCGGATCCCGTCGACATTCTGCCACAATATTTCGGCCCAGAGACGTCTGGCCATCATCAGGTGAGTACACAACTACTGAAGAGCCCAGGTGCAGTCGCGGTATTTATACCGATTCTCGCGCACGTGTTGACATGCGCGGCATAGCCGAGTTGTACGTGCTGCCCTCGGTGGTGAAAGTAAAAGATCATCTAGTCATTGAGTATCGAATGACACTGTCTATTCCGCTGTGAATGTATAATTTTAATAACAGGATTCCAAGTTTTATCCAGTTGAGAGCCGTTGTCACGATTTATAAGATTATCGGCAAGACGTATTTCCACTGATTCCTTGATTACGGAATCCCAAAATCCGGAAACCGGAGCTAAAATTTTTGTTCCATTGAATGTCCCAATGAAATACAGTGCTCTGCTACTGCCGATTTTGACGGTTGCCGCAGACGGGTGTATCTTTCATGTTCTGTACATCGTTCATGGACAGTTCTTGTCGTCTGGCCAACATATGCAGAACCACATTCACAGGGAATTTTGTAGACGCCTGCTTTCTTCAGTTGTAAATCGTCTTTAACGGATCCAACCAGGGCCCGGTTCTTTGCTGGTGGACGGAAGATAACCTTGATTGAATAGAAAGTACGTTGAGGAGAATGACGAATTCTTTGAACAAACAGACGGCGTCGCCATGGGGAGCCCTTTGTCCCCTGTGGTAGCTAATCTCTTTATGGAGGACTTTGAGGAGAAAGCACTTGAGTCTGCTGTCTTAAAGCCTACGGTCTTCTGGCGGTACGTAGATGATACTTTTGTTGTATGGCCTCATGGCAGACAGGAACTGGAGAAATTCCTTCATCATTTAAACTCTTTACATGAGAACATCAAATTCACGATGGAGATTGAAAAAGATGGCACTTTACCATTTCTAGACATGCTAGCATGTCGTAAAAATGACGGGTCATTAGGACATTCTGTGTACAGGAAACCGACTCACACAGATCTGTATCTCCAGGCATCAAGCTGCCACCACCCAGCACAAACAGCTGGTGTTCTCAGTACCTTAATACATCGAGCGCATGTAATATCGGACGATGAAAACCTCCACGCAGAATTGGAACACTTGGAGAAGGTTTTTAAAGAGAATGGCTACACTTCACGCCAAATAAGAAAGGCGATGCGCAACTGTCATAACAAGAAGCAGCGCACTGAGGACGCTGATGATGACTTTAAATCAACTGCGTTTCTTCCATACGCCGGGAATGTGTCGTCGAAAATAGGCCGATTACTGAAGAAGAATAAAATCAAGGTTATCTTCCGTCCACCAGCAAAGAACCGGCCCTGGTTGGATCCGTTGAAGACGATTTACAACTGAAGAAAGCAGGCGTCTACAAAATTCCCTGTGAATGTGGCTCTGCATATATTGGCCAGAGGACAAGAACTGTCCATGAACGATGTACAGAACATGAAAGATACACCCGTCTGCGGCAACCGTCAAAATCGGCAGTAGCAGAGCACTGTATTTCATTGGGACATTCAATGGAACAAAAATTTTAGCTCCGGTTTCCGGATGTTGGGATTCCGTAATCAAGGAATCAGTGGAAATACGTCTTGCCGATAATCTTATAAATCGTGACAACGGCTTTCAACTGGATAAAACTTGGAATCCTGTTATTAAAATTATACATTCACAGCGGAATAGACAGCGTCATTCGATACTCAATGACTAGATGATCTTTTACTTTCACCACCGAGGGCAGCACGTACAACTCGGCTATGCTGCGCATGTCAACACGTGCGCGAGAATCGGTATAAATACCGCGACTGCACCTGGGCTCTTCAGTAGTTGTGTACTCACCTGATGATGGCCGGACGTCTCTGGACCGAAATATCGTGGCAGAATGTCGACGGGATCCGGCTGCATACCCGGAAATTATTAGAAGAACAAATACGCCGGGAAAATTTCAGAAGTCACAACGGTGCTAGTGCCCATTATCCAATTAACCCAGTGGTCCCTTAACTTCTACCTTCCAGCCATAGCTGTGCATAATTTTCAAGAATTCCCCAATCCAGGCCTATACTTATTACCATGCAGCACATTGTTTAAGTATATCATCTTTGACTAGTAATCAAAACATTCTTGGTTCCAGCTTCATTTCCTGTTCCTGTTTAAATTCTGAATACAAATCATCAGCAATGGTGCTGTTTAAATTCTGAATAAAAATCAACAGCAATGGTGGTTCAATACTTCTGGTGTTAAGGAGAGATCCTTGACTGACCTGTTAAGTATGGAAAAGAGAAGTTCGGGAACATCCTCAAGCCCTTGGGGGTAGGAAACTTCCCTTAAAAGGCAGAAGAAACATGAGTTGGTCCAGAGGAGAGTTGGTCGAGGAATCAACTGAGTCAGAGAGCAGGGACCGGACATGGATTGGGAACATAATCCCTGATCTAGGCTGCTGTTGTGGGAGTCTGATTTCCATGTTTGGAAAGAGGAAATGGTTGTTTGGTTACTTAGGGAAGATGCAAACGGGTGTAGCATAATTGATTAGGTGTTGATGGCACCTGATCTGCAATGGAGGGACCCCATCCGCCACGATAAAGCTGTTCACAAGCCTAGATCTAAAGGCCCCCGTCACAAGTCAAGCCCTGCAGCGGGATAAGCAATGCTGAGGCCGATGCTAAACAATATGCCAGACTCCCACAATCAAGACGGGATTGTATTAGGGCAGTGGGATCTGCATCCCATCTGGTGCTACTCAGACAGCGAAGGGTATTAAGTTGCAGCCAGCACTTTTACTTAAACTGGCGAAGATGGGCAAATCCACATCAACCGAGCATTCACGATCAGGCCTAAAAAGTGATAAGTCTCCATCATATTGAGTAGGTGGCCGTCGAGGTCAAGTTATGGTTGCAGGTGAACAGTACGACATCAACGGAAGTGTGTGATGCGAGTCTTGGCAGCTGAAAACTGAATGCCTACACCTTTAGTATGGCACCTTGGAGCTGATGTTCAGTGGCACCCACACTAGACATGCAACAGAAGAGGCACAGGTCATCAGCATATCAGGAGGGTGATATTGAGGACCCTACAGCTACTGCTAAACCATTCATGGGTATTAGAAAAAGAGGGACACTCAGTACAGAGAAAGCCCTTTGTGGCCCCTTTCTTTTGGATATGGGGAGAACTGTGGGAGGAATCAACATGAACCTGAAAATACAATGAGACAAGAATTTCTTTAAGATGGTGAGGGTGTGCTGTCGCCATGTGGTGTCAAAAGGTAGAAGAAGACAGCTAAGTTGGGCAAAAGCTGTTCAGACGGCAGAGTCCAGGTAAACCAGATTATCAGAAGTGGAACAGCCTTGACAAAAACCACCCTAGGACGCAACCAGAAGACCCTGAGACTCAGGAGCCAACACAGCCACTGACTCATCATGTGATCAAGCAACTTACAGGGAACAATGTTGGGAGTATTTAGTTGATTTACTGTCCGTCTCTAGAGGCTGCTTACCCAGTTTCATGTACTGGGACAACAATGCTTTCTTGCCATTATGATGGAAATTCACTCTCACTCCAGATATAGTTGAAGATAGCAAGGATATGACACTGACAATCCACTGACAGGTTCTTCAGCATCTGGCTAAGGATGCAGTCTGGCCATGGGGCTGTATCCAGGCAGTGGGCTAGGACACTGATAAATTCCCACTAGCAGAATGGAGTATTATATGGCTCTAAGTGGCATTTAGTAAAAGATAGTTGCTTTCGCTCCACCCACTATTTTTGAACATGAAGAGCAGGTTTATGGTTTTCAGATACACAGGCTTGAGAATAGTGCAGAGCAAAATGTTTGGCGACAGCATCTGCGTCAGTGTAGAAAGTACCATTCAAGATAATACCAGGTACACTTGCAGGTGTCCAGTATCTGTAGCAACATCTGATCTTTAGCCATACCTACAAAGGAGAGGTACTTGATCTGATGGCTGAAATGCACCAATCCCAGCATTCTCGTTTCCATTGTCTTATTAGGTGGCAGGCATGAAGCCTCTTAAAGGCATTGAGATGCTCCACCGACAGGTGCTACTTATGGTATTGCAGAGCCTGCCTACTATCTATAATGGCCTCTGCAATTTCTGATAACCACCAAGGTACTGTCTCCCACCAGAGTAGTCCTGAAGAACAGGTGATTGCTAAATCAGCTCCAAAAGAATGGCTGTAGTTTATACTGGACTGCCTCGTTGATATCGCCCTGCAGCAGGGAGCCAAGGGCAACAGTAGGGGCGAAAGCACACCAGTCAATGCAACTGAGAATCAATCTGAGCTGGCATCCAGGGCAGTGACGCTGAGGAAGGGACAGGAAGATAAGGAAGTGGTCACCATCACACAGGTCATTGTGGACTCTTCAACAGATGAGTGGAAGAAGACAAGGGCTGCAGATAAGTTCAATGGCCGAGGAAGTTCCATCCACCACAATGAATTGTGTGGGGCACTAGCATTCAAGAGGCAAAGGTCAAGTTGAGCCAATACGTTTTCGAGGTCTTTACCACATCCAATGATCCTGATTCCACCCCAAAAAGGTGTTGTTGTTGTTGTTGTTGTTGTTGTTGTTGTTGTCTTCAGTCCTGAGACTGGTTTGACGCAGCTCTCCATGCTACTCTATCCTGTGCAAGCTGCTTCATCTCCCAGTACCTACTGCAACCTACATCCTTCTGAATCTGCTTAGTGTATTCACCTCTTGGTCTCCCTCTACGATTTTTACCCTCCACGCTGCCCTCCAATGCTAAATTTGTGATCCCTTGATGCCTCAAAACATGTCCTACCAACCAATCCCTTCTTCTAGTCAAGTTGTGCCACAAACTTCTCTTCTCCCCAATCCTATTCAACACCTCCTCATTAGTTATGTGATCTACCCACCTAATCTTCAACATTCTTCTGTAGCACCACATTTCGAAAGCTTCTATTCTCTTCTTGTCCAAACTAGTTATCATCCATGTTTCACTTCCACACATGGCTACACTCCAAACAAATACTTTCATAAACGACTTCCTGATACATAAATCTATATTCGATGTTAACAAATTTCTCTTCTTGAGAAACGCTTTCCTTGCCATTGCCAGTCTACATTTTATATCCTCTCTACTTCGACCATCATCAGTTATTTTGCTCCCCAAATAGCAAAACTCCTTTACTACTTTAAGTGTCTCATTTCCTAATCTAATTCCCTCAGCATCACCCGACTTAATTCGACTACATTCCATTATCCTCGTTCTGCTTTTGTTGATGTTCATCTTAAATCCTCCTTTCCAGACACTGTCCATTCCATTCAACTGCTCTTCCAAGTCCTTTGCTGTCTCTGACAGAATTACAATGTCATCGGCGAACCTCAAAGTTTTTATTCCTTCTCCATGAATTTTAATACCTACACCGAATTTTTCTTTTGTTTCCTTTACTGCTTGCTCAATATACAGATTGAATAACTTCGGGGAGAGGCTACAACCCTGTCTCACTCCTTTCCCAACCACAGCTTCCCTTTCATGCCCCTCGACTCTTATGACTGCCACCTGGTTTCTGTACAAATTGTAAATAGCCTTTCGCTCCCTGTATTTTACCCCTGCCACCTTCAGAATTTGAAAGAGAATATTCCAGTCAACATTGTCAAAAGCTTTCTCTAAGTCTACAAAAAGGGGTATGGGAATTTAAATCATCGAAGATGGGGATCTCAAGTTGATTCCGTATTTCTAGATTTCCGGAAAGCTTTTGACACCGTTCCTCACAAGCGACTTCTAATCAAGCTGCGGAGCTATGGGGTATCGTCTCAGTTGTGCGACTGGATTCGTGATTTCCTGTCAGGAAGGTCGCAGTTCGTAGTAATAGACGGCAAATCATCGAGTAAAACTGAAGTGATATCAGGTGTTCCCCAGAGAAGCATCCTGGGACCTCTACTGTTCCTGATCTATATAAATGACCTGGGTGACAATCTGAGCAGTTCTCTTAGACTTTTCGCAGATGATGCTGTAATTTACCGTCTAGTAAGGTCATCCGAAGACCATTATCAGTTGCAAAGCGATTTAGAAAAGATTGCTGTATGGTGTGTCAGGTGGCAGTTGACGCTAAATAACGAAAAGTGTGAGATGATCCACATGAGTTCCAAAAGAAATCCATTGGAATTCGATTACTCGATAAATAGTACAATTCTCAAGGCTGTCAATTCAACTAAGTACCTGGGTGTTAAAATTACGAACAACTTCAGTTGGAAGGACCACATAGATAATATTGTCGGGAAGGCGAGCCAAAGGTTGCGTTTCATTGGCAGGACACTTAGAAGATGCAACAAGTCCACTAAAGAGACAGCTTACACTACACTCGTTCGTCCTCTGTTAGAATATTGCTGCGCGGTGTGGGATCCTTACCAGGTGGGATTGACGGAGGACATTGAAGGGTGCAAAAAAGGGCAGCTCGTTCTGTATTATCGCGTAATAGGGGAGAGTGTGTGGAAGATATGATACGCGAGTTGGGATGGAAGTCATTACAGCATAGACGTTTTTCATCGCGGCGAGACCTTTTTACGAAATTTCAGTCACCAACTTTCTCTTCCGAATGCGAAAATATTTTGTTGAGCCCAACCTACATAGGTAGGAATGATCATCAAAATAAAATAAGAGAAATCAGAGCTCGAACAGAAAGGTTTAGGTGTTCGTTTTTCCCACTCGCTGTTCGGGAGTGGAATAGTAGAGAGATAGTATGATTGTGGTTCGATGAACCCTCTGCCAAGCACTTAAATGTGAATTGCAGAGTAGTCATGTAGATGTAGATTATGACAGGTGTGGGAAGCTGAGAAACCAACACATACTATACATTCCAAGACACTTCACTAACAGACACAAGGTAAACACTGTGGATGGTAATATCCTGAAATGCCCTCATCTGAACAGCCACAGCCTTCAAAGGTGTATTAAAAGGTACAAATTCACTATATAGTGTACCCAGAACCTATGTGCAAACACTGCCTAACATCCTGTCATAAAATAATATCCCCAGTATTCATGAGGGGCCACGGTCCGGGCTGCTGGAAACCAAGTCCCCTAAAGAGCAATGCAGAAGGCAGTGGAAGTGTTTAGAAGATGATGTAACTCAAGCCAGCTGGTGGAAAAAACCACCACAATTCCACTGGAAAATAATGTTGTTGATGTATTGTGTAGCCATGATGGAACCAAGGAAGCAGATTATGTCCTACAGTCGACTCATCCCACTGGTTGAGAAGTTATGCCATCAACACATACACATTGTGGATTCCGTTGTGTGGTCCAACCTGAGACCTCAGGGACCACTGGAATCTCTGCATCAGCCATGAGAGTGAAGTAGCCAGGATCTGATAGCATGGTGGCCACTGGAATCTCCTCCTCCTTGGCTGACTTCTTATCTTTCCTCTCCTTGGCAAACTTGGGTGACTGTGAGGGTAATTATTATTGTGAAATCCTGCAACCAGCAGCATTTGGCTCCTTCAACCACTGGCTGGTGTCTGCTTGTAGGCTCGCAGATGCTTTGCAACAAAGTGTCCGAAGAACCCCTTCCTAACAAGAGAAGGCCCAGGAAGGGGATCTGTCTCCAGCTGGGAGTTGCAGACCAATGTCTGCAGTGGATAGGAGGCCAACGATCCGAAAGTAGGTGTGGGGGAAGCAACAACAGGAGAGCCCCCAACCATCAGAGTGGCAAGCATGGTCAAGAGGGTCTGAGGGCAACCCCAGGGGGGTGGGGTGGGGAGTGGACATATGGTTTCACATTGCATTGGATTTTCATCACTTTAGCCTTTTCAAGTGATGAATAACCCTCTAAGGCCAAGTTGAAGGCACTGGTAGCAACCTTACTGTCCTTTGCTCCCTATGGAAATGACGGACAAGGTGTACACACCATCGTTCTTAGTTGGCATGTAGCTCATCATCAGATTGCAAGAGAAGGTCTCAGTGAAAAATGATGCCCTGAACCATACGTTACACTATTATGAAGTTTGAAAGTCACCAGTATGTCACCCAACTTGTTACAAGTGAGCAGCACCTGTGACCGGGCAGGGATGCTGCTTTGATCAAAATTGGCCCACTTTTCAGTATAGAGATGGCTTCCACTTCTGCCAACTTGTCTTCTATGTGCTCCACAAAGAATGAGGGCTTTGTGGCCAAGAAGGAATCTCCATCAGCTCCTGGGCAAACCCCCTCCGGACAGTGGCTCTCTTCATGGGCATCACCCAGCCTCAGCAACGGTTAACTGGCCAGCAATCTGTTGCTTGGAGACTTCGTGCCCCAGTCAGGAAGGACACATACTCCTTGGCATGCATGGGGAGTTCTCAGCTCAGGCACCAAAGGTGCAATCCCTATGTCATCAGGTGCCCACCACTGTGTAGGTACTTGATGAACACCAGACAACAGGATGGCAACCATGCTGGGTTTTGGGTGTATTACCTTAGCAAAGAGAGGGGTGCACAGATGGAAAGGCACAAAGGTAGAGCATGATCCACACTTCTGGAGAATTTTGAAAACTGGTGGCACATCATACCCAACAATGGGAACCATGTATATAATTAATGGGAAATTGTAGAAAACACCAAAAGTGGAAACTCTAGTCCCAAATCATAAAAACTAGGTCCAAGCAGGCTCTACACCAACATAAACATTTGATAGAGAGGCTGAGGGGAAAGAAAAGTAAAGGAAGTAATGCTGCAAAGGCTGTAGCCCCATGGCACTCACAAGAGAGTATGAGCCCACTGGGGAAGGATATGTGGTCTGTAATTAAAGAAATGTTATGATATCTTTCCATTGGTGCAAACTCCAGCTTACTCCCTCATTCTGGTCTCTAGGAAGATGACTAAGCGGTAGTATTCTATGAGTTGCAGCATGGAATGTCAGGGAGGTTGTGCCTGACCATGCCTAACACAAACTTTCTGATATCGCTAGACTGACTGCTACCAGTTCTAATTATAATTAACCTATAAAACTGGTGTTGGTAAGGGAGTAGTACGTAGAGCTGAACTGCAGAACACCTGCAATTATTTCAAAAGAACATGATGCTCATATGATATTATGTAATTAAATTTTGAAAAGACCCACTACATGCAGTTTTGAGGCTGTATCAGATTTCCTTCCAGCATGTGCATATCATATGAAGACATGAAGATAGAAGCGGTTGACAGTATTTAATTTCTAGGATTACATCTCAATAGTAAATTCACTTGCAAAGCACATACTGACAAAGTGCCTAAACAATTCTTCATTTGCAATGCGAATGATGTCAGATGTAGGAGATATAAATATAAAGATAACTTGTGTACTTTGCTTACTTTCATTCTGTCATAGGGGATCATATTCTGAGGAAACTCAAAAAATTGAGCAAAAGTTTTAAGAGCGCAAAAGTTTGTAATAAGACTTATTTGTGGTGTAAATTCAAGAACACCTTGTAAAAACCTATTCAAGGAACTCTGTATTCTAATCATTTTTTCTCAGTATATGTACTATTTAATGAAATTTGTTGCAAATAATATGTCTCTATTTCCAATCAATAGATCAATACATAGTATCGATTCTAGGAATAAGAAAAATCTAATAAAGACCTAAAATCACTTACCTCGGTCTAAAAATGGTCCAATATTCAAGAACACACATTTTCAATAAATTGCCAGCAACTATTAAGAACTTTTTGGTAGGCAACTCCTACTCTACAGATGAATATGTTAGTAGGGACTGTTACACCAATGTAAGTATAAATGTCTGTTAGACTTCAGTTTTGACAGCACTTGGTCACAACAGTCAAGATTAGGTATTTTGGGTACGATAAAGTTATTCACATGCAGAACTATGTTTCATTAAGACAGTGTACTAATTCTGTAAATATAGCAGATAATCTCCTGACAAATGATCAGGGAAGTGAGTATTAAATTCATATGTTCTAATTTTTAATGTTATATTTTCTGAAATGTTCCTCACCCACAAGAATCATCTCATTTTTGGGTCTATATAATGAAAACTGAATCTAATCTAATCTGACATACCATCTTGAAACTAATGCTGTGGCACACACTGGGCTCCAAGGTCATTCTGGAGTCGTTCCAGCGACTGGTAGAGAAGATTGAGAAGACCAGCCTTGCACGTGGAGTTTCAACAAAGCTCACAATTTGCAGATTTGTCCCCAAAACTGATCATGGCCCTTTCGTTCTAGTCGAGTGGAAGGACTGAACCAGAGACTTCGAAAGTTCCCTGACAAGCTAGGCTGCGACTTTCTGTACTTACACCATAGCGGTGAGAACTGTATGGTTCCCCTAAATAGGACAGGTAAGCACCACACATCAGAGGCTGTTCCTCGAGTAGATGACTTGTGTGTCTGGTGCACAAAAGGGGTTTTCAGATTACGCGACTCTCCCTCCAATCCATATAACAAAAGCTGTAGGAAACCCAGAAGTATCAGTGTTCGATCGAAAGAAATGCCTCCCACAGGTGACAGTATTAAAATCCTAATGGTAAACTGCCGAAGCATCTGCAACAAAGTGCCAGAGTTTGTACGTGGAGGTACGGGAGTTCCTAACGTACCTGGACTTAAAAAGTTTTGTTGATAGAGACATCATTGCCTATCGTACCTACCATATGGCATAACTTGGTAATAAAGACTGGTAAATCTGCTTATTTGTCACCGTCTGCATTGTCTTTGTATATTCATAATATGGGAAAAATATCTGTAAATTAGTCTCTATTCATTTGGGTTAAAGCTAAAGGAGTATGTGAATATGTAAAGTTTGTTGGTGACTGTACTTTGTATTTTCATAAATAAATTCATCTTTATGCAAACTGATCTGTAGAGTCAGCCATTAACCGGACAAGGGTACATCGCGAACTGGGGGGCTCAAGGATGCAACAGTTTTGCAGTGAAGCTCACATAGTACTAGGTACAGAAAGCTGGTTCGAAACCTGAAATTGATAGCAGAGAGATTTTGGGAGAAAATTTAACTTTATATCGAAATGATAGGGAAGTTGGAAATGGAGGTGGTATATTTGTCACAGTAGACAAGAAACTCAGATCCACTGAGGTAGAAATTGAAGCTGCATGTGAGATTATTTGGACAACACTCAGTATCTGGGGTGGGCATAAAATTATTATTGGATCCTTCTATCACCCACCAGACTCATCTCTTGTTAAGACTCAATTCACTTGCACATTAAGTTCCCCAATGTGCTCTTTTTTCCATTTACAGGAGTGTATAATCTGTCACAGACCCGGCGAACCAAAAACCATGCCCACTTCTTGGGAAAAGGCATAGGTCAAACCTGCCTACAAAAAGGGTAGTGTGTTAGGACCCTTGCTATTCAAATGTATACACTAGACTCTCAATTATCTGGCCCTCAGTAGTCCAGCCTCTCAGTAATCCTGCACACATCCAAAAACAATGTTTAGTTATACAATGATTTATCTACTGTATTTGAAACTGTAGCTTTCTTTACAGTTCAGAATAATGTCTTCTAAAAGGAAACACGTTACGAAGACCTGAAGCAGAAGCTCGAAATTTTAGATAAATTCAATCGAAGTTCTTCGCAGAAAGCCATTGCTGCTGAGTTCAGTGTTGGATGAGCAACTATTTATGGCATCAAAAAGAAAGACGATGTTATTCGACAATACTCAATGCAAATGGATAGCGAGTTGGGAAAATGGGAGGTTATGCAAAAGAGTGAGAATGAAGAACTGGATGTAGCTTTTTATAGATGGTTCATACAACAATGCAGTAAAGGAATTCCAGTCAGTCACCCGATTATAAAGGAAAAAGCAACTACACTTAACAAACAACTTCGGCAGTAGTAACTTGTTTGTCAGCTGCTGAATGCCATGTCATTTTTTTCCAGTTTGTTAGCAAATCTTCGCTCACCGCAGTCACCTGTGAAAATCACTCAGCTAACAATAAGGATGCTGATGAGCTTTTAAGCAAGATACGGAAGATAACAAGAGGAAAAAGATTTAATTGCTGATGGTAGAAAGCTGATGAAACAGGACTCCTTTACAAGATGCTTCCTTCAAAAACATTAGTGCCAAGAACGAGAAGAAAGCTTGTGGTTTCAAGCAACAGGAGCAGCACGTAACATTAATGGCGTGTTGTAATGCAAATGGGAGTCAAACTACCGCTTATGGTGATTGAAAAATCCCAACATCCATGTTGTTTCCAACACACTGAAGTAAATACTCTACCAGTGCAGTATTGGCTCAGAAGAAAGCGTGGATGGACAGACAAATATTCTCTCCATGGTTCCATGAAATGTTTGTACCAGCAGTGAGAAAAGAGAGAAAGATGAAAAAGCTTCCACTGAAAGCTATGCATATAACTGACAATGCTCCCAGCAATCCTTCAGATGTTTTAAGTCCGATGGTATACATGTACAAGCACTCTTTCTCCCACGCAATGTGACAGCCCTAATTCAGCCCATGGACCAGGGAATTTTGGACTCAAACATCATTATTGACATTCACTTCTTGTCTCTTTGCTGAACAAAAGTGAAAATGACTATCAAGACTACACTGAACGTGTGGAAAGCAATTAACATAAGT
Organism: Schistocerca gregaria; assembly: GCF_023897955.1. Lineage (NCBI taxonomy): Eukaryota > Metazoa > Arthropoda > Insecta > Orthoptera > Acrididae > Schistocerca > Schistocerca gregaria. Next base: position 680,061,426 of record NC_064922.1, read on the forward strand.
GATGATCTTTTCCAAGCAGCCAAGGCATGGGATAAAGTGGAGACAGCTACCATATTGAAGAGCTGGAGAATATTGTGGCCATCCATTGATACCACGTTGGATCCAGTTGTGAGTGACAACGATGAGCCAGTCAGTTCAGAATTATTAATTATTTTGTACACTGGCATGTTCCTTAACCTTCGATGAGGACAAGAAATTGATCATGAAGATGTTACTAAGTGGCTGCATGAGGAAAACTGTGATATGGACCAAACTTTAAAAGATGAAGAAATAAACAAAAGCATGCAAGAAAATAATGATGGAAGTGAAGAAGAAGGGGGGACAGGAGGGGAGAGCATGAAGATTTCTCACACTGCTGGTACTGAAGCTACCAAGTTCTTCCTGGAGTACATTATGCAACAACCAGATACATCCTTGTAAAGCAGACCAGTTGCAACGAAGCTGATCTCCATAAGCAGTTTCCACGCAGCCTGTTTGGCCGGCCTGTCTGCAAGTTCTTTGCCTGGGATTCCGACGTGACCTGGGGTCAACACAAACACCATTGGATGACTGGACCATTCCAGGAGATAGATTGACACCTGGATGGTCGCTACCAAAGGATGACAAGGGTAGCACTGGTTGATAGCTTGTAGGCGGCTCAATAGGCAGTACACTGAAGAAACGACTCCCCAAGGCATGAATGGATGTGCTCAAGAGCACAAGATATAGCCACCAGCTCGGCAGTGAAAACAATGCAGTCATCGGGCAAGGAATGCTGTTCAATGTGTCCTCCATGGACTTATGCAAAGCTGACATGAGCATCAGCCATCGAGCCGTCAGTATAAACCACTTCGTGGCCTCAGTACTTGTCAAGAATCGAGAGGAAGTGGCAGCAGAGAGCCAAGTGAAAGGTCCAGGCGAAGCCGCAGCCTATGTGTACACCATGGAGGTGTATGTGAATGGACCCCAAGTATAGGTGTTAAAGGCAAAGACTCCACTTCAGAAAAGGAGAACTACGAATGTGTGCTATGTAACTTGCCAGCAGATGTGGACACCTAACCTGCAATGGAGGCACTCCAGCTTCCACAAGGACGCTGGTCACCAGAGTCGTCCTAAAAGCTCCTGTCGCTAGGGAAAGGTCACAGTGGTGCACTGGGTCAAGTAAATGCAACATTGAGGGGGCCACCAAACCATAAACCACACTCCCATAGTCAAGGCAGGATTGAACAAGGGATCTGTAGAGCTACAGCAGCAGCAGCATAGATCGTTCAAGTGCTGCCCGCACTTCTGCATAAGCTAATGAAAGTGAGGAAGCGAACACAATCAGGTGTCAAAATCCAGTCCTAAATCTATATGTCTCCAGTGAGTGGATTGTCTTGAAGATAAAGTTCTGGTTCTGGATGAACAGTATGACACGGACAGAAGTTCATAGCACAAGACTTTGAGGCCAAAAACTGGAAACCGTGGGCTAGAGCCCATGACTGCACCTTGTGGATGGCTTCCTGTAGGCACCGCTCAGCAACACCAGTACTGATGGAGCAGTATGAAATGCGGAAATCGTCTGCATACAGAGAAGCTGTGACAGATGGCCCTACAGCTGCTGCTAGACCATTAATGGCCACTAAAAATAAGAGATACACTCAATACAGAGCCCTGTGGGTCCCTATTCTCCTGGACATGGAGGGAACTATGGGAAGCACCAAATTTGACATGGAAATTAAGAGGCAACAGGAAGTTTTGGATAAAATTTGGGAGCAGGCCTCTGATACCCCACCCGCATTATGTTCTAAGGATACGATGTCGACAGGTCATGTCATGTCGTAAATCACAAAAGACGGCAACCAGATGTTGGCGTCTGGAAAAGGCTGTTCGGATGGCAGACTCGAGGGACAGAAGATTATCAGTGGTAGAGTAACCCTGGCGGAAGCCGCCCTGACGTGGAACCAGTAGGCCACGTGACTTCAGGACCCAACACAACTGCCAACACATCATACGTTCTAGCAGCTTACAAAGAACGTTTGTGAGGCTGATAGGTATCCACATCAAGTGAGTTTTTTTTATGTTTGAACACCGGAATGATGGTGTTCTCCCACCACTGCGATGGGAAAATGCCATCGCACTAGATCCGGTTAAAGATGACAAGGAGATGTCACTTGTAGTCAGATGAGGTATGTTTAATCAACTGACTGTGGATCCGATCTGGTCCAGGAGCTGTGTCAGGGCAATGTGCAAGGGCACTGAGGAGCTCCTACTCTGTAAATGGGGCGTTATAGGATTCACTGTGGCATGTAGTAAACGAGAGAACTTTCCCTTCCACCCGCCGTTTGAGAGTGCGTAAGGCTGGGGGTAATTCTCCGACACAGAGGCTCGAGCTTAGGGCTCAGCTAAAGTGCTCGGCAACCACGTTTGCGTCAGTAGATAAAAAGCCAGTTATGTCAACACCGGGAACACCTGATAGGGGCCTGGTACCCAAAAACTCATTTGATCTTTGCCCATACTTGGGAAGGTGACAAATGGCACCCAATGGTCGAGACATTTCTCTCCCAACACTCCTATTTCTGTCATTTGACAAGTTGCCGAACGCAAGCACAGAGCTGTTTAAAGGCTGCTCCAAGAAAAGGTGCTGCCGCCTATGCCGCTGTAGACCTTGGCGACACTCCTTAATTGCTTCAGCGACTTCCGGTGACAACCAAGGGACTGCCTTTCCTGGGGGCAACCTAAAGAGCGAGGGGTCGTGTTTTCTGCCACAAAAACGACTGTTTTAGTCACCTGCTCAACCATCACATCAAAGTTATCTTGTGGGGGAGATTCAATGGCGACAGCAGAGGTGAAAGTTTCCCAGTCCACCTTATTTCAAGCCCATCTGGGCAGGCGTCCTTGTGACTGACACCGGGACAGTGACAGTGAGATGGGGAAGTGGTCACTATTGCACAGCATCTCATGTACTCTCCAGTGGATAGGTGGGAGAAGTCCTGGGCTGCAAATTGATAAATCAATGGCTGAGTAGCTACCATGAGCCACACTGAAATGTATAGCAGCCCCAGTATTTAAGAGGCACAGGTCAAACTGAGGCAGTAAAGTCTCAACATCTCTGCTTTGACCAGTAAGCACGGTGCCACTCCACAAGGGGTTATCGACGTTAAAAATCTCCCAACAGTATGAAAAGTTTAGGGAGTTGATCCATCAGTGCATTTAATACATTCAGGTATACTGCACCATCTAGAGGAAGATATACATTGCAGACAGTTATTTCCTGTGTTGTCCTTATTCTGACAGCCACAGCTTCAAGAAGGGTTTGAAGGGGCACAGTTTCACTACAGACTGAGTTTAGGACATAAATGCAAACTCCACCTGACACTGGATTATAGTCGCTATGGTTCCTGTAGTATCCCTTATAGCAACGGCGGGCAGGAGCCCACACTGCTGGGAACAAGGTTTCCTGGAGGGCAATGCAGAAAGCAGGTGTAAAGCTTAAACAGTTGCCGTAGCTCAGCCAGGCGGTGGAAAAAAAACACCACAATTCCACTGAAGGACGACATCATCATGAGACTGGGAAGGCAAGGAACATTCAATGAGGCAGTTTATGAATCAGGGTCACCTGCTGCCCACGACTTTTTGCCTCAGCAGTCTATATCCACGGTGTCTGAGGGTCTGGCGAGATCTAGGTCCTCAGTGGACGCCAGAATCTCTACCTCACCCGCAGATGCAGCGCTGGTGTGGGCACCACCGCAATTCCCTTGGCCTTCGGGACCTTCTATTTGGATTTATCGCTGGTCCTTAGGTTTCCCTGGCTGGGAGCACTAAACTGATTCAGACTTTGGGACTGAGGATGAGCATGAAAACCTACGACCAGCTGCTTTTGGGCTCTTCAGCCACTCATGGGTGTTATCTTTCCCACTAACAGAAACATAGGAAGGGAGTGACCCAAGTGACCCCCTCTACATCTACATGACTACTCTGCAATTCACATTTTAAGTGCTTGGCAGAGGGTTCATCGAACCACAATCATACTATCTCTCTACCATTCCACTCCCAAACTGCGCGCGGGTAAAACTAACACCTAAACCTTTCTGTTCGAGCTCTGATTTCTCTTATTTTATTTTGATGATCATTCCTACCTATGTAGGTTGGGCTCAACAAAATATTTTCGCATTCGGAAGAGAAAGTTGGTGACTGAAATTTCGTAAAAAGGTATCGCCGCGATGAAAAACGTCTATGCTGTAATGACTTCCGTTCCCAACTCGCGTATCATATCTTCCACACTCTCTCCCCTGTTACGCAATAATACAAAACGAGCTGCCCTTTTTTGCACCCTTCGATGTCCTCCGTCAATCCCACCTGGTAAGGATCCCACACCGCGCAGCAATATTCTGACAGAGGACGAACGAGTATAGTGTAAGCTGTCTCTTTAGTGGACATGCATATTCTAAGTGCCCTGCCAATAAACGCAACCTTTGGCTCGCCCTCCCCACAATATTATCTATGTGGTCTTTCCAACTGAAGTTGTTCGGAATTTCTATACCCAAGTACTTAGTTGAGTTGATAGCCTTGAGAATTGTACTATTTATCGAGACTTCTTTTGGAACTCATGTGGATCACCTCACACTTTTCGTTATTTAGCGTCAACTGCCACCTGACACACCATACAGCAATCTTTTCTAAATCGCTTTGCAACTGATAATGGTCTTCGGATGACCTTACTAGACGGTAAATTACAGCATCATCTGCGAACAACCTAAGAGAACTGCTCAGATTGTCACCCAGGTCATTTATATAGATCAGGAACAGCATATGTCCCAGGATGCTTCCCTGGGGAACACCTGATATCACTTCAGTTTTACTCGATGATTTGCCATCTATTACTACGAACTGCGACCTTCCCGACAGGAAATCACGAATCCAGTCGCACAACTGAGACGATACCCCATAGGCCCGCAGCTTGATTAGAAGTCGCTTGGGAGGAACGGTGTCAAAAGCTTTCCGGAAATCTAGAAATACGGAATCAACTTGAGATCCCCAGTCAATAGCGGCCACTACTTCGTGCGAATAAAGAGCTAGCAGCGTTGCACAAGAACGATGCTTTCTGAAACCGTGCTGATTACATATCAATAGATCGTTCCTTCGAGGTGATTCATAATTTTTGAATACAGTATATGCTCCAAAACCCTACTGCAAACAGACGTCAGTGATATAGGTCTGTAGTTAAATGGATTACTCCTACTACCCTTCTTAAACACTGGTGCAACCTGGCGCTTTAGCGGCACAGTCGTCGGTAACAGTACCACTGGCACTGCACAGCGAAGGTATTGACTGTGTCTTGCCGCTTGTGTACTTTACATACGACGAGAATTTCTTTGGATTTTCTACCAAATTTCGAGACAATGTTTCGTTGTGGAACCTATTAAAGGCATCTCGCATTGAAGTCCGTGCCAAATTTTGTGCGTCTGTAAATTTTAGCCATTCTTCGGGATTTCGCGTTCTTCTGAACTTCGCATGCTTTTTCCATTGCCTCTGCAACAGCGTTCGGACCTGTTTTGTGTACCACGGAGGATCCGTTCCATCTCTTACCAATTTATGAGGTATGAATCTCTCAATTGCTGTTGCTACTATATCTTCGTATTTGAACCACATCTCGTCTACATTTGCATAGTCAGTTCGGAAGGAATGGAGATCATCTCTTATGAAGGCTTCTAGTGACACTTTATCCGCTTTTTAAAATGAAATTATTTTGTGTTTGTTTCTGGTGGATTTGGAAGAAACGGTACTGAGCCTAACTACAACGACCTTGTGATCACTAATCCCTGTATCAGTCATTATGCTCTCGATCAGCTCTGGATTGTTTGTGGCTAAGAGGTCTAGTGTGTTTTCGCAATCATTTACAATTCGCGTGGGTTCGTGGACTAACTGCTCGAAATAATTTTCGGAGAAAGCATTTAGGACAATCTCGGAAGATGTTTTCTGCCTACCACCGGTTTTGAACAAGTATTTTTGCCAACATATCGAGGGAAGGTTGAAGTCCCCACCAACTATAACCATATGAGTGGGGTATTTATTTGTTACGAGACTCAAATTTTCTCTGAACTGTTCCGGAACTATATCATCGGAGTCTGGGGGTCGGTAGAAGAAGCCAATTATTAACTTAGTTCGGCTGTTAAGTATAACCTCCACCCATACCAATTCGCACTTCGACTGCACTACAAGATAAACCACTACTGACAGACACAAACACTCCACCACCAATTCTGCTTAATCTATCTTTCCTGAACACCGGCAGACTTCATAACAATTTCTGCAGAACTTATTTCAGGCTTTAGCCAGCTTTCAGTACCTATAACGATTTCAGCTTCTGTGCTTTCTATTAGCGCTTGAAGCTCAGGGACTTTCCCAGCACAACTACAACAATTTACAACAACAATTCCGACTGTTCCTTGATTCAAGCACTTCCTGTATTTGCCATGCACCCTTTGAGATTGCAGCCCACCCCGTACTTTCCCGAGGCCTTATAACCTAAAAAATCGCCCAGTCCACGACACACAGCCTCCGCTACCCATGTAGCCTCCTAGCAAGAGGAGCCGAAGTACACTAACGCTTCTCCAGCTCATTAGTGGGGGCTGATAGCCACGATGGTTTGGGGGGGGGGTTGGAACCAAAGGGGGGTGAGCAGTGCTCCTCCCATCCCCACCACCCCCCCCCCCCCCCACCCACTCCGTCAAGGCGGCTGGTGTAGTCTCTGGTTCTAAGAGGCGACAGGAATAAGAGGAACTGATGGGGCAAAAAGAGGTCATAGCCACAGGATGTAGGTGCTCAAATTTCCTCTTAGCCTCAGTGTAGGTCAGTCGGTCCTGGGTCTTATATCCCATGATTTTCCTGCAGTCTGGCGAGCAAGGTGAAGGATGGTCTCTGCAGTTGACACAGATGGGAGGTGGGGCACAGGGAGTATTGGGATGTGATGGAAGTCCACAATCTTGACATGTGACACTGGAAGTACAGTGGGAAGACATATGGCCAAACTTCCAGCACTTGAAGCATTGCATCAGGGAAGGGATATGTGGCTTGACATCACAGCAGTAGACCATCACTTTGACCTTCTCAGGCAATGCGTCACCCTCGAAGGCCAAGATGAAAGCACTGGTGGCAACCTGATTATCCCTTGAACCCCGGTGGATTGGTTGGATGAACTGAACACCTCACTGCTCTAAATTGGCGTGCAGCTTGTCATCAGACTGCTAAAGAATACCCCTGTGGAATATAATACCCTGACCATATTTAAGCTCTTATGAGGTGTGATGGTAACGGGAACATCCCTTATCTTGTGACAAGTGAGTAATGCCCGTGACTGGGCAAGGATGCTGTTTTTATCAAGACTGACCCCGAATGCATTTTGGACAAGCCCTCCACCTCCCCAACTTGTCCTCCACATGCTCCACAAAAAACTGAGGCTTCATTGTCATGAAAAATTCCCCATCAGCTCTCGTGCGTATGAGGTACCGGCGCTAATAAGCTTTACTGCCATCCTTAGCCTGGTATTCCTCCCATGGTGTGGCCAGGGAGGGGAACGATTTGGGGTCATATTTCTTAGTATTGAAGTTAGACTTCGCCCGCTTTGAGACTGTTGGTGGCAGACCACCTACAAGAGATGACGTACTATGCTTCATCGCGTGTCATTCACCCTAATGACACCCGCTCCAACCAGGGGCCCTCCCCATAGGCGTCACCCAGCCGCAGCAAGGGCCACCTGGCAGGATGTCCATTGCTGGGAGTCCCAATGCCCCAGAGAGATGGGCATCTAATCCATGGCATACATGGGGAGTTAATAGCGCAGGCATCAGCTGAGTGATCCCTGTATTCTCACGGGGCTACAACCAACAGGGTACATGGCGGCCGCACCACAATGGACTGGCTGCCGTGCTGGATATGAGGTGGAAAGAATTCCATGGTCCTCGTCGGCGTTGAAAATGACGCTGTATAGTGGGTGTACGAAAATGCACCCACGAAGGCATCCTCGCTCAAGAGATGGAGGATGAGCGGGACTGCAGTGCCAAGATGAGAAAGTGGGCTAAGGATCTCAATGCACAATGGGCACAATGCACACCATGTAAGGCACCCTTTCCCAATTGGCTCGCTCTTCGGAAAAAATTTCTAAAATGGAGATCAAACCCTACAGGGGACCATCACTCCTTTTAGTCACCTCTTACAACAGACAGGAATACCTCAGGCCTGTTCTAACCCCTGGCCCCGCAGAGGGATCGTGAAGAATTTTCCACTTGACACAGTTGCAGTGTGTTTAGTGAAAAGGACTGTTTGAAATGTCTTCTGACTGGTGCCACAGGAGAGAAGTGTGCTGACTATTTGTATAACCATAGAAGAGTGATATATAAAACAGACAAAAACAAACAAACTTTGTTCAGGTTGGGAGTAAGTGTTCTCATTTGTAGACTCTGTTTCAAAGTGAAAATGTTTCCAGTGGCAAATTTTTGTGTTCTAGATGCTTTGACAGAATAACAACAGCAGGGTATATGCGCGGACAAGAAAAAAAAATTCCCAGATTTCCCGGTTAAAAATACATTTTCTCCCAGGTGAAAAGACACTTTTTCTGTGTCAACTGACAGTATATTTTCCCTCAGAACTCCAAAACTTATTAATCCTTTGAATGGTTATGGTTTTATACACGGGTGTTGAATTCCCCGTCACTTTAGAAACGAAACTCAGGGAAAAAAGACACGTTTTGGAAATATTTTTGATCTGCAGCAACATGTACGCAGCGAATTTCCGTATTACTAAAGCATACATTGGAATTCCACCAAACACCGCATGTTACTTTACAAATCATTGAAATCTTGACTGTAATGTGTTTTTGTAAGTCAGTCATACCTCATGTCACGTGATCTGGCCAGCAGATGACAGCGGATATTCAGAGCATAGGACATGTGATGGAGTGAGCCAACAGCAACATCTCTGTTACCTAGCACTAACACACAAACTGGAAAGTTAATAGTTTAAATTAATATGCACAGTGTTGCCACAAGAAAAGAAAAGCTTTCACATATAATGTTGTCTCTAGTGTTAATAAGCTGCAAAAGAAGCTAAGTTTTCGCATATAATGTTGATCTTCTTTGCGCGTGTTACACTTTAAGATATATCACACAAATATGCCAGTAAAATTTTTAATAATGACATAAATGTCTGATCTTCTGGGTTCAAAATTCTCCTAAATGGCTCATCATCGAAGAGTTGATTTTTAAATAAGAGTCAAACAGTCTGTGATTTAAGAAATTCATGGTACATTCTCGCACATAGTTCCAATTGATGTAAAAGGATGTTTACTTTGAAAGTAACGCTTTTCAAACAACCATTCGCTATATTTTCCAGCGACCTGTTAGAAATAGGTTCGTTTCAGCAGTTGCCAGAGATGAAGCCCATATGTATGTACGTGTAAAACAATGAAAGGTCGTAACTACGTCATAAAAGTAACAAGACATCAGTGGATACTTCAAGGGCATCGGAATTTCATGAACCATATTAAAATGTGCACATTTAAAATGCATACTTGAAGTGCACATCCATTTGTCCAGATTCCCAATGAAGTACACCTCGACCAGATATTAAGCTTTTCAATGTGGTTTTCGGGATGTAAATTTAATTGGAGCATCAATACTGTATTATATCATGTTTGGTTCTTTGTTATGGCATAATGCCATACACGCTAGAAGATGAAAATGTGCACTTGAAATGCAGCGAACAGTTAAAACTAGGTACTGTGGAATTAAATATTTCATTTCAAATACATCGACTGCCTCTGCGGAATAGATTAATAATAGTCAAATTTCTTTAGCAAACAGACAAAAATAACTTAATTGTTCTGCAAGGCGATTAATGCTTGACTCTCAGAAAGGTGGAAATAAAATAAAATCTGAAACAAATAACATGTTTTAGCCTTCCATAATTATGTGAATGTGTTTTAATTCACTTGATAGCTCCTGGCCACAGATATCCGTATTGTTTTCATTTGACGTCAGAGTAAACGAAGGGGAAACAGCAAAATCACTAAATGTAAACAGGGTCACGTGTAGACTACACCCTATAACAGACTGCTCTGCGCATCTGCCCAGGATCTATGATAATCGCTAAACAGGTCAATATTCAAAAAAAGGCGAATTTTCAAAATAATGTTCAACTTGTAGTGCACATCTTTCTGAAAAGTCTGAAACATAAAACGTGTGTTCGAGGAAATGAAATGTAAGACATATTATGCTGTATGAAGAGGTGTGACACTGCACTTTGGCACACTTAAGACGAAATTCTTCTATCGCACGTCACTGTATTTCGCTCTGTGGAATTGAAATGTGTATATTTTGAAATGGATGCCATCAAACTATATTCAGGACAGTGAAAATTGAAATGTCCTGTGGTGCCTCTCCTGCTCCCAGCCGGCCGGTTTGACAGCCTGACCTCTTTAAAAAAAAAATCTCGCAATTTATAGCGGATGGGATTATTTCTAATCAGGAGTACAAGAACTCCTCAGAAAATTTGCACTCTTTACTGCCTATTAGTTAATAACTTGCTCTTGTGTGTGACAAAATTAAATATAGGATACATAAAACCAATAAAGAGAAGAGACAAGAAAGAAAGTACACATTTCTTCAATCCTTAGATACTAGCATTTTTTTCCCCCTCTAATCTTGCTACAGCCATACATGGCGTGCTTTCCTTACTGCAAAAGAATCTATTACCTCATTAAAGTTCGTCAAACGTTTTGATACATGAAAAATCGAAATGTGATTATCTAACACTGAAAAAGCTCTTAATACAACTAATACCCAAGACTGGTGTGGTTTTCTTGAACTGATTACGTCTATTTAGTCACTATCTGCTAGATAAAACAAAATAGGCCTTTCTAATATTGCAGCAATTTTGCAACACACACCAAATAAACGAGACTGTTTTGGCACAAATGGTCATTTTTATAACCTGACAGAATATAATTCACTAAGTACCAATATCAAATGCATGTTAGTCCTACTACAAGCAAAAAGCTGTATGTTAGGAAATAGTTTCACATTTCATTCACACGCACCAGTTTCTCAAGCATGAGATTGAAAACTAGTATTACGAAATTTTTATATAAATTTGGAATCGTCTTATTCTCCCATAATTTGTGTGCTGTCCCCATTTCTTCTCCTCCCTCGTTCTAACAATCACCACCAATTCTGTAGCTGTTCCTGCCATTTTCAAAATTTGTTCACCGGTTTTTTAACGATTAGGCGTTATGTGTTCGTACGACACGTTTTCCGCATTACTTCTAGAATAGAACTTAAGCGGCTGCTAGCCAGAGACAGTACAACTGGTCCTTACTAGTGTAGCGATCATGCCAAAAATTGTCAAAATTTCATTTTCTTGGGTACACCGAGAAGATAATACGTAATCCTTCTCGTCTGTTGTTCCTGTTAGTCATTTATTTCCATTCTGGAAGTCTGAGTCTATGGATTTCACAAGGAATTATAACAACGCTGGTCATTCGCAAACCCAATCAATCGCATAATCAGACAGCGATTGGCATTCATCCGTTTGGCTTTACTCCACTCAGCTCGTATAGCCCCGTCCCTTTCTGTCTGCGTAAAGTTTATTTCTAGATGCGCCAAGTACTCTCCTGACAGAGACATCACGTACACTACGCACACATTAAATTAACTTATGATTCATTCAGAAATCAACTTAAAATGTGTTTCAAAACCATATGAATAAACGATAAACCATCATGCGCTGGATGCTAGGCGCTTTGTGAAACAAGTTTTTTTTTTCCCCGCCCCCTCAGGAATATGAATTTTCCCGGTAGCACCTAGCTGCTTGCTGCGACTGCTTGCACAGCTAACAGCCACATTCCTGTAGCCAGAAGCGGGAGAATCTACTACTTAAACGCGACTCAACTGCGCATGAGCATTAGCCCACTCGTAACTGCCTAAGAAATCTAATGTAAACGGTTGTGACTTCACGCTCATCAGAAATAATTACTTGTTATGAAGCACTGCATAGTATTCCTAAACCCTTTGACACATTTTGCTGTTGGCAGGCACTTGCAAGAGCACTGTGTGTTGTTGCTGTATATGGCGCAATTCCTTTGCAATTTATGTTTTATTGTTGAATAGTACTCTGCAGTAGCAGAATACAGTAATATAGAGTATCGGTTCATACATCAAAATTACAAAAAATTATCAGTAAACTAAAACAATGAAAAATTCCCGAAATTCTAAAAAATTCCCAGGTTTTTCCCAGTTTTCTCCCGGATGAAAAAATTCCCAGGTTTTTCCCGGATTTCACGGTTGTCCCGGGTTGTATACACCCTGAAGAATGATAGTATCTGAACAAGGTGAAGCCTGCCACAGCGCAGATGATGCAGATTTTGTATCAATAGAGGAGAAATTTAATACCCTGAATCAGTCAACTACAGAGGTAAGTGTTAGTCCTGTTAAGAAACGATGGTCGGTGAAGTCGAGTCAAACTCTATGCATTAAGAAAGTGCAGACAACTTACTAAAGCTATGGATGAATACACTACAGCAAAACTGACCACATTCTGCAAAATACAAATTCAATCTTCAGAAGAAAATTAACCAAAGCATTCTTGTATATCTTGCCATGAATTTTTCACAACCATCAATTCAGCTACTGAATATTGTGCACCCTATAGTGAAAGGGTGCAAGTTCAAACTATTATTCCAGAGGAATTTACAAAGAAAACAATTTTGAACCACATTCCATCAGTATTTAAGTACATGGTAGACACATCAAGTAATGTGATATCTGTAAAAGGAGTCTTTGGAAGACCAGATCCCTATTATGGTCATCCTGCAGAAGCAGCCCAAGTTCAAATCGTGCCGTCTTTTCTCTGGAAGATACATGGGACCATTCTCACCAGTGTGTCAACAAAAAAGAGACACTAAAACTGTAACAGCTCCAGGTCGAAAAATTGTGGAAGTGAAGAGGTATATGACTGGCAGTATTAAATAAACTTTTGCAATTTATAAGAGCAACTATACAACTTCACATATTGGAAGATCAAAATTTTATGCACTTTGACCTAAGTGGGTAGTTCCACACTCACCTAGGGATGTCCGTTTGTGTGTGTACAGCGCAAATTTTGAACTTTATGTGATAACTTTGAAGAACTTACTGGAGCATGTGACATGACACCTTGGTTGGGTGTGTGAAGTAATTAGTAGTCTGTAGTTTAAGTGAGATACTTGTTTGTTTCAATAATGTGGTGACTGCCCTGTAAAGGGAGGACTGTCTTTACAGACACTTGGCCTGCAAGATATAGCAGGTAACTCTGCAGGAATTACATATGAGACATGGGAGAAAAATAAACTAACTAAGAAAACTGTTGCCTTTGGCAGTTTCATTGATGAACTTAGTAAATGGTCAGTGAAAGCAGTAACACACAAGCATCTGAAGCAATTGCAACAGCACATTGCAGAAGTGAAAGGGTGTGTACAGCCACAAGATCTATGTTTAGGGCTTCACTGAAATTTTGCTCTGAGAACTGGTATGTAATTCTCCCATAAGTAGTACAAGTGTATCATTGAAGTAATGGCCAGGTTTCAATTTTTACAGGAGTGACCTATTTTCAAAACAAGACCACAAGTGTTGCAGTTACAGGTGATGACACAGGACATGACTCAGCACATGCTTTGCTCGCAATGCGTAAAATTCTTCAACTGCAAGTGTGGGCAGAGAAGATAATTGTTATTTCTGATGGTGCTCCTAGTCATCTTAAAAATCATTACCAGCTGTTTGAATTGAGTTAAGTCACTTGTGCCAGCTGACTGGGTATACAGTGCTACATAGGGGCCTTGTGATGGTGTAGGAGGGCTGCTGAAGCACCATGCCACAAAACAATCTTTCCAGACCAAATATAGCTGCGATTCAGAATGCTGAGTAATTCACGAGAGTCGTGAAATCTTACACATCCACAGCCCTCATTCTTTTGTCAAAAGAGGCAATTGAAGAATTCCATGAACAGAAACAAGAAGAATGGTCCAAACAAGCTACTCCTGTGAATGGAATTCTGAAGACACATTTTTGGACTCGATGTGATGGGCGAACTTATATTGCATGTACTTTAAAGTGCAAGAAAGAAGCAATTTCATTCGTTAGGTCAACAGTTCAGAAAGAGCAGGATAATATTCAGATTCACAACCTGAGGAGAGGGAGGGATGTGTGTGTGTGTGTGTGTGTGTGTGTGTGTGTGTGTGTGTGTGTGATCCCAGAAATTACAGACGCCAGTTATAAGTTAAACGAAATTGTAGTGAACTACCACATAGATCAGCTGCTGGATTTAGGCTTCCAGTTTAAGGGCAGTAACAATGCAATCAGTGTTCACTTCCTGTTCACAATGTTTTGAACATTGTAAGGGCTAGTTCCTATTGGTTCAAAAGAAAGGCATCACTCTATATCAAAGGGTGATACTGAAGCAGTGGAACACATTTTTAGTTCATTGACTGGCTAATTTCAGTACAAAAGAGAGTGCACAGAAGTTGTATAAACTGGAACCTTTAAGGCTTTGGACCTTCCACATACATTTTGCAACCACTTAAAATGCTTAGAAAATTAGTCTCTCTATTTATCTTTCAAAACTAAAATTATGTTAAATATGGCTAGGTTTTGATTTTTAAGAGCCTGTTATGTGATAATGTGGTAAAAAACAGGTTTAAGGTATGGCAAAAATTTCAATTGTTTATAAAACTTGTTCAACCTAAAAGTGAAACACACTTTTTCAAGGAATGTAGAATTATGATGCTGATCAACAGAAAAAATTAAAAATCAAAATTTTTTCAGAACACTATAGTAAAAGACCTTTGACAGATAAGTCCAAATGGACGATTTCTTTGTAATCATAAAGCAAATTATCTTTCAAATACATAAAAAAAAAAATATCTAGAACTCCAGAGACACAGCATTTTAAATTTTTTTCCAAAATTTGCATCTTCAAAATGGTATGCACAGTGTCACCTTTGGAGGGCTGTATCTCGGAGGAAGTGTGTTCTTTACGTAGTACTTAATTTTAACATGCTAAATTCAGTAACATCCAAAAACAATGAGGATAATATTTTTTCTTAGCCACAGTATCCTCACTGCTCACTTCTGCTGAACAATTAATTTACTTTAGGTACATTTGCACATATGATAATTCCATACAACAACAAGCAGTGGGAATATGAAAAACAAGTAAACACTCTTGTCTGTAGGTCAACATAATGAGAGAGGCTTTTAATGACACAGCATGCTGAACTAAGCATCTTGATTATCCATGTTTTGACTCCAGTTTAGCGTGATATACACTGTATGGCCATTAATGTCTACTTTCATTGTTCAAAGATCACCAACACCCATTTGAAACTGTATAATACAAGTCCATCAGAGATTAACAATTAAATAGTTCACTGTGAACCAATTATGGGTGTCGGTTAAACCTTCAGAAACAGAGCATCTCGAGTTCTTCCTGCTAATAAGGCGAGTTACGGTTCGTTTGTTATATATTTTAACGAACTTCTAACAGGAGCAACTTATTTTCAGTTATCTATGTAGTTACTAGATTATTTTTGTTATTTCTTATGTATTTGATGCTTACTAGGCACAACATTTTATTTAAATAACAATGTAGTGTACATTAATGCAATTGCTATTAACGCTTGTATCAACCCTCTTATCATACAGGCTTTTGTTTGTTTTGGTTACTATAGCCGTGTGTCTGTTAGACCGTCAGTGAAAGAGCACCTGAAGTTCCTGCTACTAATAAGCAGAGTACACTGTTCGTTTGTTACATATTTTTATGATCTTCAAACAGGAGTGACTTCAGTAATGGATGATAACTGATTGCTGTGTACAGATGCGAGCTGAGTTGGTGACCATTCGCTCACCGCTCCAGGGGTCAAATGCGGGGATGCAAGGGACATCAAGCATGTCCCACGTGCCCCGCGATCGTCTGCCAAAGTCTGGCAAGCAGCGAAAGACTTTCCAAGAGGCCGATTCTGGGCCTCCCCGGTTCCTTTGACGAACGAGTTTCAGGCATTATCTTTGGCTGACGAAGTCTCTAAGCCGGATGCAGTCACCCACCCTGTTCCAGAGGAAGCTTCTCGGCCTGCAAGGTCTGGGCATTCACAGAGGGTGGGTTTGCTGGTAGCTCCAACATTAGGCGCGTAATGGGGGCCCTTAGGAACATGATTGCCAAGGAGGGAAAGTAAGCCAGTGTGCACTCCTTGTGAATACCAGGAGGAGTTATTCCAGATATGGAAAGGGTGCTTCCGGATGCCATGAAGAGTACAGGTTGCAGCCAACTGCAGGTGGTGGCTCAGGTTGGTACCAATGACGTGTCGCTTTGGATCGGAGGAGATTCTCTCTGGTTTCGGGCAGCTAGCGGAAATGGTAAAGACTGCCAGTCTTGCTTGCTCCCTACTCCCTGAATAAGCAAGTCCAGAAAAAACCGAGGCAAGAAATAGGGGAACAGACCTACAGTACTGCAGTCTTGGTTTTTAGGATGGCAGTTATCCAGAAAGGCTATCTGCTAGTGGCCATCACCTCGCAGGAGGAGGAATTGGTACAAATGGCACTCTTTGAAAAGATTGCGAGGGACGCTGGCTCAGGACTCAACTTCAGGAGGGTCTATCTAGATCGTGGTGCCCTCATCTTTGTCTGTGAGGGGGTGCACATGGTGAAATGGCTTAAGGACAAGGTGCCTATGATATCCACATGGGAAGATGCGAAGCTGCTGGTTAAGATGGCAGCGGAGCTTCTTAAGACCACAAAGGTATCAGTATGGGTACCAAAGATCCTTAAGGAAGTCTCTCCCAAGATACGGTTTTGGAAAATAGAGGCCCAGAACCCCAAAGTCTCGACAGAAGATTGGAGAGTGATCAACCAGAAGGTTGCACCAGAAGGACAAACCCTGGTAGTGGCAGTCAGAGAGAAGTCCCTGAAAGCAATACAAGAACGGGGCCTGAAATTGGTTTTAGGGTTCTCGCAGGTCACCGTCAGGGTTATCTAAGACCTCAAAGGTGGCAGCAAGACGGAGACTGGAGTTGCTGCACATTAATCTGCAGCACAGTACTGGGGCCTCTGCTGCCCTGAGTCGCTGCCTGGGAAGGCAGGAAGTGGACATGGCCCTGTTACAAGAACCCTATTTATATAAAGGGTAAGCTGATTTATGCTAGAAATCTAAGAAACTCCAGAACATGTATCTATGTTAGAAATGGAATTTCTTTCATGCCAATGATGGATTTGTGCTCTAGGGATTTAGTGACCTTTCAAATCCAGCAATGTGACGAAGATATCACGAGGGAAATTGTTTTGGCCTCAGCATACCTCCTTTACGAAGACAGCTCTCCTCCTCCCTTGGAGGTGAGGAGACCGGTAGAGACTTGCCATCGGCAAGGTGACCAACTGTTGGTGGGATGCGGTGCCAATGCCCACAACCTAGTGTGGGGCAGCAAGGACACCAACATTAGAGGTGAGTACCTTCTTGAATTCCTTTTAGATAGCCTGGAGGTCCTGGATAGGAGCAATGAATCCACATTCAGGAATACCAGAAGGTAAGAAGTAATTGACTTTAGTTCCATGATGATGGGCAGCCACGTCAAACAATGCCATGTGATGCTGGAGCCATCCTCATCAGACCACATGTACATTAAATTCATGGTTGAAATGGGAATCAGACAGATCATACTGAAATATTACCGTATCTCATTGCTATGTATCAGAACCCCTCGGAGAGCATGAAAGATAAACACCAGTCCTAATTGGCCAATTGTTAAGTGACCTATTTCCAATTTAATACAAAAATAACCACTATTTCAGTAAACATATAATTCAAAAACAATGCTTTGCTGATTAACATTGTTCTTATGTGAAATTAATACTGTAACTAATCAAAAGAAATGTAGCACATAGTCCAGATGTACCAGTGAGCCTATCATCATAAAATTACTACAGCAAATTAAATAGAACATATCAATAAAGCACGTTAATTGAATCTCCGATACATGTTAGCACTAAAATTCAGGCACTAGTACATTTGTTATAAACAAATTTAGAAATGTAGTTGTTACCTGTAATGTATTTAGTTAGAAAATGTTATATTAACTCGTAACTAAGTTGAAAATAGGTTCACCTTGTTCAGCACTGAGATTGTAAATTTTTTGCAATGTGTAGCTCATATTCAGTTTAACTTTTAATTGTGACTTTACATAAAATTGTAATTTTCATTGTAGGTAATTGTTAACAAAAGTATAAATAGAAGTCACGCAGGCGCCTTGGGGCACTCGTTTTTTGGCTAGGGTTGCGAGCAAATGTATTGTAGGCTCATTCGTTTGTTGATTGTTGTGAACACTGTGTCGTTTGATGTCAACTTTGGGTACATGTGATGTAACCGGTACAGTTCACCAGGCTTGGACACCTGAATCCTGAAAATATATTGGTATTAAAACTGCACTGTACTTTGGTATTTACTTGGGAGTCTTTCGCAATCCTTTTCATAGGCTGCACAGCGACGAGACATGAATCCAGGAATTTTACAAAACCCCCAAAACTAAAAACTCTCAATGTTGGTAGAATTGACGTGAAAACAACAGCGCAACGACTGGGCATTTCACACAAAACATTTGCAATGCGGAGGAGGGAAAATATAAACATCTCAATGACCTATAGGAATCCTAGGAAAAGAGACTGGGAGGGACCTCGATTTAGACTTATCGAAAATTAAAACCTCAATAAGGAATCCAGTAGAACTGGAGGAAGTAGCAGAGACTGTTACCTCTGCCATAGTGACCTCACATCAAGACAACTGCACAACCACCAAGAAGTGCACAAATAGGAGTGTGTCTTGGTGGAATAACAACTTAGAAATGCAAAGAAAACAGGTACGGAGACTGTTTAATATTGCGAGACATAAAGGACAATAGGCTAAATATCGTAACGCTCTTGTCAACTACAATCTTGCAGTCAGACAAGCAAAGGAGGCATCCTGGAAGGCATTCTGTGAGGAAGTGGAGAGCATAGCTGCACAAGCATGTGTGGAGGAGAATATGCATAGGTGCTACAAGGGCAATAGCATCTACATCTATTCAGTCAGCCAGGCAGCTCTGTAATCATTTGCAGCTCCAGCAACAAGATTAAGATTGCTGCAGAATGCCACAGGGCTCTGGTGCAGCTAGGGGGGAAGCAATAGGGTAAACCTAGTGGTCCCTGGCCACTCGGGTCTTTGGCAATGAACAAGCCGACAGATTGGCTGGCTTAGGAAACAGCACGTAGGATATTAGACCAAGGTCTATAAACACAAACATGGTAAGGTAATCATGCCCAAGCCATGTTTTAAAAGGAGGTCTGTCATCCTCGGATTGAACAGGAAAGAGATCAAACTCATGACTGGATTGATGACTGGCCATGGTAATTTCAATAAACATCTACACACAATGGGTATAATGGAAAAGGGCCCTAAATGTAGAATCTGCGATGAGGGTGAAGGAACTGCATCGCACCTAATCTTCAAATGCATGGCACTGGAGAGTGAAAGATACAGGATCTTTGGTACAACTAGACCTGAAGAAATTGTGTCAAACAAAAAACTGGTAGAGGGACAACTTGCACTACTTAGGGACACTAGTTGGCTTTACTAGATAGACAGGGAGTGATACCGCACAATAAACTTAGTTTCGGTGCGGGCAGTGGCGGGTTAGATTTAAGTTGTTTTAGCTTCCCTGTTAAAATCAAATTTAAAAAAAACATCAAATCTGAGCGCAGCTCACCATCTGCAGCATTGTTGATAGAACCGACTGTGATCATTTTGTGCAGAGCCGAGTGGAGGGTCTGAATCAGAGGATCAGGTAGTTCTTTGACCATGTAGGCTGCAGATTCCTCGACTTGCACCATCCGGTAGTGGGTTCCCGGGCTCCGCTTACTAGGTCAGTAGTCCACTATTCACAGGAAGTGGTTACATGGGTGGCAGGGGCTGTGTGGAAGGGATTGGGTGGTTTTTTAGGTTAGAGGGTCTCAGGGAACCACAGAAACAGTGTCCGTCTGAAAGGGGACAGGTAAAATATAGTTCAGTTAGAGGTAGAAACGTTCAGTATTAGCCGAGTTGTTAAAGAACTAGAGCTGCAAGCCCTAATACAAAGTACTGAAGCTCAAATAGTAAACGGTACAGAAAGCTGGCTAAAGGCGGAAATAAGTTCAACCAAAATTTTTCAAACAGTCTAACAGTGTTCAGAGAGGATAGATTACATACAGCTGGTGGTGGAGTATTTATTGCCATCAGAAGTAGTTTACCTTGTAGTTCCTGATAAACAGTATGGATAGACGTTATAGTTGACAATAGGACTAAACTATTAATTGGATCATTTTACCAGCCCCCCAATTCAAAAAATATAGTTGCTGAACAGTTCAGAGAAAACTTGAGTCTCATTTCATATAGGTACCCCACTCATACAGTTTTAGTCTACCCTCAATATGCTCGAAAAAATTATACGTTTAAACCGGCGGCAGGCGTAAAACGTCATCCCAAATTGTACTGAATGCTTTCTCTGATAATTATTTTGTACAATTAGTTCATGAGCCCACTCAAAGCGTAAATGGTTGAGAAAGCATGCTTGATCTCTTTAGCAACAAATAATCCTGGACAAGTAGGGAGTATCATGACAGTTATAGGGATTAGTGTCCACAAGGCAATTGCTTCTAGGCTGAATACCGCAACACCTACAACCATCAAAAAGAAATGCAAAGTATATCTATTTACAAAAGCTGACAAAAATTCTCTTAACACGTTTTTAAGAGACAGTCTCCACTCCTTCCTATTGATTATGCAAGCATAGACAAGATGTGGAAGATTTCAAAGACATAGTATTTGACAGCGATTGAGAGATATCTACCACATAAATTAGAAAGTCTTTATACTCACGAAGTAATGAGTGCTACTGACAGGGGATGTCAAATTGATTTCATATTTTTAGATTCCCGGGAGGCTTTCAACACCATTCCTCACAAGCATATTCTAACCAAACTGCGGGCCTATGAAATATCGCCTTAGTTGTGTGACTGGATTCGTGATTTCCTGTGAGAAAGGTCACAGTTCATAGTAATAGACCGAAAGTCATCGAGTAAAACAGAAGTAATATCTGGCTTTCTCCACGGAAGTGTTATAGGCCCTGTAATGTTCCTGATCTACATTAACAACATAGGAGAGAATCTGAGTAGCCCTCTTAAGACTTTGCGAAGCATGCTGTCATATGCCATCTTGTGAAGTCATAGATGACAAAAACAAATTGCTAAATCATTTAGAAAAGGTATCTGTGTGGTGCAAAAAGTGGCAATTGAATAGAGAAAATTTAGAAGTCATTCACATGAATGCTAAAAGAAATATGCTAAATTTAGATTACGCATTAAGTCACACAAGTCTAAAGGCTGTAATTTCAACTAGAAACTTAGGGATTACAATTACAAATAACCTAAATTGTAACGATCACATAGATAATGTTTTGGGTAGAGCAAACCAAAGACTGTGATTCATTGGCAGAACCCTTAGAGGATGCTACAGATCTAGTAATGAGGCGGCTTACACCATGCTTGTTCAACCTCTCCAGGAGTATAGCTGTGCGGTGTTGGATCCACATTAGGTGGGACTGGCGGATTGTATTATCGCGAAATAGTCGAGATAGTGCCACAGACACAAAACATGAATTGGAGTGGCAATCATTCAAACAAAGGTGTTTTTCGTTGCAAAGGAATCTTCTCCTAAAATTTCCATCACCAGTTTTCACCTCAGATTGTGAAAATGTTGGCATCCACGTACATAGGGAGAAATGATCATCATGACAAAAGAAGAGAAGTCAGGGCTTGCACAGAAAAATTTAAGTGCTCCTTTTCCCCCACGCGCAATTTGGAATTGGAACCACAGGGAGACAGCATGAAGGTGGTTCATTGAATCCTCACCAGGCACTTTACTGTGAATAGCAGAGTAAGAATGTAGATGTAGATGGGTCTGTTCAGCTATCACCTGACCTGTGTGTCTGGTAAGGTTGAGTTTGGACACACTAACCACGGTAGTTTTTTTATCAGCAAACTTTATAGTTTTGGAACTGTACTTTAAAGATACTGCAAGGTCATGTATGTAGGTGTCTTTCCATGACAGTTCAACCAGGGGCTCCGGCTAAGTCTCAGATTTGACTGAAATTCGGTACACTAATTCTACCATTTGTGGAACACTCAAGTACAGAGTATTAGTTTCCCCTGCCAGTTCTAGAATTACGACTTGGGAAAGAAGGTGGTGTTACCCGGAAATTGCAACCCGCATCTGGCAATCTATCTTCAGACCCAACTTCAGGTCTTAATAACTTTGGAATTATTCTGCACAGTCCAGTGAAACTTTTACAACCCAGTAACATCCATCTATAGAACACACTCCATGAATCGAAACATCTGAGGGAAAATAAAAAAATTTCAAAATGTGGTTAAAAAATGTAATACGTTAAAAGGTACATATTGTAGGTGCCCTCTATGCCAAATATAATTCACTCAAAAAGGGTATAAATTTTTTGTGGTAAGCTTAATGTGGCCTAATACACACAGAACTCATCATCCCCATATCAGTCACAAAAACTGAGTTACATGCACACGAAAATACAAAAATTGAAAAATTACCTGAAAAACATTGATTTTCGAAGTGTGGTAGCACAAAAGGGGCAAGTGGCATCCAAGCCAAATTTCACACATTGCATAAGTAGACCATAATGATATATATCACAAAATTTCAGCATGTTATTGCCAGACATTTGTGTACAAAGGAAGTTGACAGATGTATTTGGTGATGTGGCCATTGTTCCACAACACAATTCTGTAAAAAACATATCGTAAACTGTTTTCTGCCTATTCTTATCATCTCCCACAACTGTTTAATCACTAAGCAACAACATACAGACAGATTAACACAACCTATCATTAATGTTTACTACACCTTAACTGCTAAAAACCAGTTGATTGTGCTTCAAACAGAAGTTCTCCCACACTTAAGCTACTGTACTCAGTACATTCAGTGGCAAGTAGTACTGTCTTCCTGACACTGCGGTAGGAACTGGAAATGTCTTAAGAATATGTCCAACAGGAATCCAACACCTTTCTACCAAACATGGCTAATGAAATGATCTTGCTAGTCCTGCTGGTGCCATGAGGTTCACTAATACATCACCTTCTGCTTCACATCACTCTGCAACACATCCTAAGTACCATTTGTCATCATAAACAGCAATAATATAGCAACGTGGTTGTACGTTGCTGCTTTTGCTTCTGAATCCTGAGTCAGTCACACACAGTGAAGAGGCATGTTGTGCATGAACCTATAGTTATAACCGGACGGTCTGCTCATCTGCACATTGTCAGAATCTGCTGGAGAGAAGTGATGATGGCTCCTTGTGTCTGCAACAGTTTTAACGTGTTCTAGTCTGCTTTTTAGCAACTCTTTGACTGATTTCACCTCACCTTTTGAAACATAGAATGATTGTATGCCGGAGATACTTTTCTGTACCGAGGTAAATAACTGAAGAGGTGTTAGAATTTGACCTTCTGTAGGGTGGTGCAGACTAGCTCGTGATGCCATGCACTTCATGATATCACCAATACCATTACATACATGTTTACCATGACTTGTAGCAGAATAAATTCCATTCTGCGTGAATCTGAAAATCATAGTAGTGCGTGGATGATTTTTTTGAGATTTTTACAGTTTTTGTACCGACTGGCTTGCCCCATCACTGAAATATTTCACAAAATGTAAGTGAGGCAGCTTGTTTTTTCACTCATGCCATGACAGTGCGAATGTGGGCATACACTGCAATGGCATCACGAATTAAACAGTCACTAAAAACGCACGGGTTCATGACAGACACATCACCTGATTAACCTCTATAGTAAATCGCAAACGGCTGGAGAGTTGCTTGACTGTTGTCCCAATGATATCCTTGGATGGCATCTTGAACTATAAATGCATAATTTCCAGAAAGTCTAGTGTTACTATAATTTCATCTTGTTTCAAATTATCCTTACAAAACAGGAGACAGCTGATTGCGCTTTTGCTGTGAAGCAGTGTGTGGTCATTTGTCCTTTTTTTGACAACACATTTCAACAAAATCTTCCACTGTACTTTTCTTTGTTTCAAGACTTGTGCGATCCATGTGTGTCCACTGTTACTAAGAAACAAGTTCATCATCATCATCATCATCATCATCATCCATAAGTAGTTCACCATACATAAGTAGTTCACCATACAGTTTGTTATTCATGTGTTCTGCAAGATTTGCCTTACCAGGACACTTCTCACACCTGTGTATCATGCACTGGTAGGAACTGGTGTCACACACTAGCAGCTTCATTGCACCTTTGTAATCCAGACCAGAATCCTTTATAGCAGCAAACATCAGCTTTGCATATTGATGGGTCTCACATACACAAATGTTGTGTGTGCCCCTTGTAATTACATGCACAACCCGTTTTGGCCGAAGATTGAAAAAAGATGATAACCCTACTTTAGTATTCCGATACTTCCCCTTGAATTGTACATATAGTTCTGATGTGTTGCACAGCAACAGTCTTTTTTGCATCTGTACACGTACATTTCCCATTTTCACTGTTACAGTCTTTTTTTTCCAGGCATTATTCAACTGTGGTCATTATTTTCATAAAACTTTGACACTAGCACCTTTATTTCTGAACTCAATTGCTTACCATGAGCCTGCTGAAGTTGTGGAAGCACTCGTTGGGTTGCTTTTATTTTCCTAGCTTGCTTTACCATATATGTAGAAACATTGAATTCCTTTGCAGTGTAGTCAATAGACCAGCTGGAAGGTGCAAGGGAAAGAATAGCTACTTTTTTCTGGCGTGTGGATATGGCACATTTTTCTCTTAAATCATGCACAATTTTGTCCAAATCAGAGTATTTCTGGCATGATTTATGTTCCTTTGGAGCAGATAGTGCTTCCTCTTCCACTTTAGTGTGTCAGCTATTTTGTGTTTTAATTCCATTTGAGCTTCTTGTAGTTTTCTTCTACCATAGCTAGGCCTGTCTCTTTTCCCACCTTCGTGGGAGACAAACCAAGAGCAGTCACTGACAAATTTAATTGCTAATCCGCTGTGGTTGTAGGTGGCTGATACTCTTCTTCACTGTCATGTAAATTACCAGAATATTCTTCATTCTTTAGCAGTGTAACACACCTGGAACATAACCTTTGTCCTGGTTTCATGTGAAGTCCAATGCACTGATTCACTTTCAATACTGATTTTATATCAATTTCTCTGAGGCTACACTTTACACGAATACTTATCCAGAAACACTTTCATATGATGATAACAAACACTAAAGTTTCCTGGGACTGTACTTCTTGTGCCCACAGTGTGTATCCTGGATCTCCATAGCAACAAATCTCGGTCCGATTCATCCAGATCATACAGTACATAGTGAATGCCACATTTTGTACCATATGTTGTTTTATGACATTCAGATGCTTGTGCTCTACCAATACTGCAACTTGTTTGAACAAAAGCACCACTAGTACACTCTTCTGCCTCCATACTGACTTTCCACAACAGTACTGACCAGCCTGAACTAGAATCTTAAAAAGATGAGTAACCTTTAATTATTGCTTGTTTCCTTTGTTGTTCCTGCCTAACAATGACTCATTCTGCCCCTGAAAACTACCATTGTTTAACTTTCTGTTGCCTACTGTATCATTACAATATGATAGCATCCTCTTGGGTAAGACATTTCAGTAGTAAAAAGGGCGCTCAACTACTGAGGTCATTAGCGCCCACAATTATAGGAGCACATAGAATCTAGTAAAATTCAAGGGGGGGGGGGGGGGGGGGGGCGGCACCAGAAAGTTCTTACAAAGATGCAGATAAAATAAGTGACAAGAGTTAAATGTCTTTGGACAAGCCAGTCAAAGTAATAAAACGAAGAACACGAGCAGCTGCTCGAGCGTCATCAGCTAAAATATCCTGTAAAATAGATGGCAGAGACAGGACAACACGAGATTGACTAAAACGGGGACACGACAATAAAACATGGCGCACTGTCAATGCATATCCACAAGGGCACTGCGGGGCTGGGTCACCGGAGAGCAGGTAGCAGTGGCTAAACCGGCAATGCCCAATCCGCAACCTGGTCAGAAGGACCTCCTCTCGCCGAGACGGTCGGGAGGAGCTTGTCCAAGCAGTTCGGAATGGTTTTACGGCCCGGACCTTGTTTCCTTGAAGTGATGACCAAGTATCCCACCACAATGACACAATCCTCTTACAAACAACCCCACTAATGTCAGATGACGGGACACAATGGGAGGCTGGCCAAGGCAGGAGGAGTGGGCCTTAATGCCCGACAGCCGGCGCCGGCCACCCCAGACGACAGAAGAGGGAGTAAAACTGTTAAATGAGCTTGTGAAAGATGCTCAACAAGCTTTTTTGCTGTCTTTGATGACTCTACGGCTTTGCGCTCGGAGTCGTTTGTATCCAATACAATTCGCCAACATAGGATGGCGGCGAAAGGTGTGTAAAGCACGTCGTCAAGCACGGATAGTGTCTCTACAAGCCTCATTCCACCAGGGGACGGAAATGCTTCTTGAAGAAGAGGTAGTACGAGGAATGGAACGTTCGGCAGCATTGATGATAACAGCCGTGAGGTATTCAACCTGACTGTCACTACTGAGAAAATCGTGGTCTGGAAAGGTCACCAGGGAGGAGTAAAGTCCCCAGTCAGCTTTCGGTATGTTCCAGCTCGAAGGACGTGGGGATGGGGTGTGGTGCAGGAGACGAACGACACAGGGGAAATGATCGCTTGAATAGGTGTCGGAAAGGACATACCAATCGAACCGACGGGCAAGAGTGGTAGAACAGATCGAGAGGTCCAAGTGGGAGTAGGTATGAGTAGAGTCCGAGAGGAAAGTCGGGGCGCCAGTACTGACGCAGACAAGATTGAGATGGTTGAAGACATCCGCCAAGCGGGAGCCTCTCTGACAGGATGCAGGAGAGCCCCAAAGGGGATGATGGGCATTGAAGTCGCCAAACAATAAAAACGGCGGAGGAAGCTGAACAATCAGGTGCATCATGTCAGCCCGACTAACTGCGGACGACGATGGAGTGTAGACAGTACAAACAGAAAAAGTAAAGGCAGAAAGAGTAATACGGACAGCTGTTACTTGGAGTGTGGTGGTCAATGGGATGGGATGGTAATAGACATCGTCCCCAACGAGCAACATGACCCCACCATGAGCTGAAATACCGTCCACAGGAGTGAGGTCAGACTGCTCCGAGGTGTAGTTGGTAAAAGCAATACAGTCAGTTGGGCGCAACTTGGTTTCCTGGAGACCAAGGACGAGCGGACAGTGCAGGCAGAAGAGCAGTTGTAATTCCTAGCGATTAGATCGAATACCTCTTATGTTCCAATGTAACAAAGCCATCGCTAGTCAGAAAAAAAGGGGGGACGAAACAGGTGAAGAGCTGGTCACCTCGACGGCCACGGAGGGCCAGGTTTCAAGGGAACAACGCTACAACCGGCGGGAGGCGGATCATGTTTCATCGAGTCGTCGCCAGCTGCGGGCGTATTCCTGGGTTGCGTAGGAGGAGCAGCATCATTTGCCGACGACAGGCCAGCTGAGCGCCTGGCAGAAGAGCTTCCCGGCGAAACGGAGGACGGACGGGAGCAGCGACTCTCGGATGGAGAGTCAGACGAAACGCGCCAGGGTGGAGAGGGGGATAAAGATTTCTTCTTGGAGGCCTTCTTGGAAGTCCGATGAGGCACGGGGATGGTGGGCTGGACTCTAAGAAGGTCCTCACGCGCGGGGTATGTTTTGGAACGCCGGACCTCGGAAGCCAGGGTCCGGAACATTTCCCGATGGACGCCTGAGAAGAGGATTGCTTCTCAGGTGGCGGAGGGAGAGGAGGAGGAAGGACAGCCCCTGGGGCAGAGGGGGCAGGGGCCACGAGGGAGGAGGATTTGGAAGGGAGGGATTTGAGGGGCGGAGGCATAGACCCCGGATGGGGTGAGGAGGTGGAGGGGGGACAGGATAGGGGTGAGGACACTGTGGAAGGCGTGGACACGACTGAGGCAAACGAAGTCGTCAACGTCATGGGATGGAGGCGGTTATACTTCTTCCTGGCCTCAGAATAAGAGAGACAGTCCAAAGTTTTTATTTCCTGAACCTTCTTCTCCTTCTGATACCCGGGGCAGTCTAAAGATCTAGGCGAGTGGAGGCCAGGACAATTGACGCACCGAGGTGGTGGGGCGTATGTGTGTTCCTCACAAAGAGGACATCCACAATCGCCACAAAGGGGCTCAACCTCACACTGTGACGACATGTGCCCGAAGCGCAAACACCGAAAGCAGCACATAGGAGGTGGGACGTAAGGTCGCACGACGCACCGGTAGCACATCACCTTTACCTTCTCCAGGAGAACGTCCCCCTCGAAGGCGCGGATAAAGGCCCCGGTGTCGATGCAACGGTCTTTGGGGCCGCGCTGGACTCGCCGAACGAAATGCACGTCTCGGGCTCCAAGTTGGCCCTGAGCTCCTCATCAGA
This sequence comes from Schistocerca gregaria, assembly GCF_023897955.1. NCBI lineage: Eukaryota > Metazoa > Arthropoda > Insecta > Orthoptera > Acrididae > Schistocerca > Schistocerca gregaria. Next base: position 680,090,002 of record NC_064922.1, read on the forward strand.
TTGCAGCAGGAGGTCCCAATGAAAAATAACCCCCTGCGTCCTATTCAGTGCCAGATGCGGGACAATGGACACTGCGATGTCCCCTAGTCGGTCCCACGCCTGGAATGCCGCCAACTGTGTGGCGGAGGTGGTTTTTATAAGAACGGACCCCGAACGCATTTTACTGAGAGCCTCGATTTAACCGAAGATGTCCTCGATATGCTGGACAAAGAACATGGGCTTGGAGGTGGCAAGCGTCCCCCCCATCGGTCCGAGAACAGACTAAATAGCAGGGGAAGTACTTCGCCCCAAGCCGGCGGGCCTGTCCTTCCTCCCAGGGAGTGGCCAAGGGGAAAGGGCACTAGAACCAGAACCAGAGACAGTACCTTTCTTTTTAAAAGACTCGGCAGCAGACCGACCTGATACATGTTGACGTTTCATCTGCGAAACGTCCGCCCCGATACCACCCACTCCGACCAGGGGCTCTCCCCACGGGCGCCACCCAGCCTCAGCAAGGGCCACCTGGCAGGATGACCATTGCCGAGAGTCCTGATGCCCCAAGGAGACGGGCATCTACTCCTTGGCCGACGTGGGGAGGGTATAGCTCAGGTATCGGCAGTACGATCCCTGTGTTGTCAGGGGGCTACAACCTAGAGGGTACATGAGGACCCCACCACAACGGGCTGGCTACCGTGCTGGATTTAGGGTGCCATGGAAAGTCCATCATGATCGTAGGTGCAGATGGGGACGCACTATGGGCGTAACTTGTGCAACCCATCAGGCGTTTAGGCCCAATTTGAGGAATAGTGGGTGCGGTTACAATGCCGTTACAATGCTGAGTGCCAAGGTCTTAGTGCACTGAGGACCAGTGAGACACCACGTAAGACGTCCTACCCCAAAAGGCTCGTACTTCTGTAGAATTTTGAAAAATGGAGGTCAAACCCCAAGGAGGACCACTACATTAAGGTCAAAACGTTTGAGACTCCCTTTAGTCGCCTCTTACGGCAGGCAGGAATACTGCGGGCCTATTCTTACCCCCGAACCCGCAGGGGGAGCTCTAAAGGATGCAGTCATAAAAAAAAAAATTAAAAAAAATCTATGGGGCAGAGCATGGAATGTTAAATACCCTAATCAGGCAGGTGGCTTACAGAATTTTAGAAGGGAAATGGATAGGTGTAAGTTAGATATAGTGGGGGATGAGTGATGTTCAGTGACATGATGAGATTCCTGGTCAGCTGGGTATAGATTTATAAATATAAAATCAAATGCAGGTGTAGGTCTAATAACGAATAAGAAAATAGGAATGTGATTATGTTACTACAAACAGTATAGTAAGCCCGTTACTGTAGCCAAGACGGACACAAAGCCAACACCCACCACACTAGTACAAGTTTTATGGCATCTAACTCTTTAAGGTGATGAAGAGACTGAAAAACTGTGTGATGAGGTAAAAGAAACTATCCCGATAGTTAAGAGATAGATGCAACTTAATTGAGATGAGGAACTAGAATTCGATGGCAGGAATGGTGAATGTGGACTGGGAGAAGGTATGAAAGAGGAAGCCACTTGGTAGAATTTTGCACAGAACATAATTTATTCGTTGCTCACACTTAGTTTAAGAATTATGAAAGAAGGTTGTACCCGTGGAAAAGACCTGGAGACAATAGCAGTTTACAGACTGGTTTTACGAGGGTCGGTCAAAAAGTAATGCCTCCCATTTTTTTTCTACTTAAAAAAATTAAGTTAAGTGAAAAATTTGAATTTGGCGCCATTCCTCAAACCTTCTTCTGCAATCCACTGCAGTAGTAACTTTCTGTGTCAACAGGTGGCAGCACAGCAGAAGTTTGTAAGATGGCCGACATCGATGTTCGTTTGAGACAGCGTTGTGTGATTGAATTCTTGAATGCAGAAGGTGAAACGCCCATACGCATTCATGGAAGACTGAAGAAGGTGTATGGTGTTGTGACAGTGGATGTCAGCACTGTTAGACGATGGGTTCGTCGTTGTAAGGAAGCTGAAGAGCAAACACTGTTGACTGACGAAAAGCGGAGCGGCAGGCCGGTGAGTGCAGTGACTCCACACAACATTCAGCAAGTTGATGACATCATTCGTGGTGACCGTCGGGTGACTGCAGATGAAGTGTGTCGCATTATTTCTCTTAGTAAAGGCAGTGTGATCACGATTATTAAACAATTGGGGTACTCAAAAGTTTGTGCACGGTGGGTTCCAAGAATGTTAACCGATCAGAATAAAGAGGCAAGGAAAACAATAGCCTCCCAACACTTGCAGCGCTTCCGTTTGGAGGGAGATGAGTTTCTGAAAAAAATTGTGACCGGGGACGAAACATGGGTGCATTTTTTTGAACCCGAATCAAAGAGGCAGTCAATGGAGTGGCGTCACACAAGCTCGCCGAGGAAGAAAAAATTCAAAACTGTGCGATCGGCAGGGAAAGTTATGGCAACAGTTTTCTGGGATACAGAGGGTGTGATTCTGGTTGATTTTTTGGAGCAGGGATGCACAATAAATTCTGTTCAATACGTCACAACCCTCAAAAAACTTAAAGCACGTCTTCAGCGAGTTCGTCCAACAAAATCAATGGCAGATGTTCTTCTTTTGCATGACAATGCAAGAGCACACACCAGTCGTCACACCTCTGACGAGATTGTCAAAATTGGATGGGAAGTTTTGCCTCATCCCCCATACAGCCCTGACCTGGCACCATCAGACTTCCATCTGTTCGGGCCACTAAAAGAAGCTCATCGTGGGATTCATTTTGAAGATGAGGAGGCCGTCAAAACATCCGTGCGTCAATGGCTTAGGAAGCAGAGCTGTGATTTTTACCGTGCTGGGATACATGCCCTTGTTCAAAGATGGACCAAAACTGTAGAGATGGGCGGAGATTACATTGAAAAATGACAAAATGATCCTCAATGTTGTGGTTTTCAACCTATGTAATTGCATTTAAATTTCCTGACAATTAAACGTAGAAAAAAAATAGGAGGCATTACTTTTTGACTGACCCTCGTATAAAGGTTGAAGAAATTGCAAAAAGGTAAAAAATTAAGGTGATGGTACCTGGATAAGTTGAAAGAGCCAGAGTATTTTTTTTTTTAACTGCTTCAGTCATTAGCAACCATTCTGTGGCTTATGGAAGGGTAAAAAAACCGAATGGGAAATCAGCAGCAATGGGAGTGAAGTTCAAAAAGGGGGGAAACTAAAAACAGAAGCTTAAAAAACGACTAGAGGAGGGGGGGGGGGGGGGGTTGTTTTCCCCAAAAAAATCTTCAAGTGATCAATGTCATCTCACTGACACAGATAAATTCGAGGACGCGTCATCTGCTAAAATGGAAGATATATCAGGCGATAGCTGCAAAATGGGGATGTAGCAAGTACAATAGGGGCACTGAAGTAAAAGGTGCCTCACCGTCCGCAGCTGAGAGCAGGGGGGACAAAGAGGGGGAGGATCGCCACCTGAAAGATGTCAATGGCTAAAAAGACAGTGCCCTATCCAGAATCTAGTTACAATTACCTCCTCCCGATGACAAGGTTGGGAGGAAGAGGTCCAAGCACAGGGAAGAGGTTCCACATCCTGCAATTTATCATCAGGAAGTGGAGACCAATGTGTGTGCCATAGAAGAGCAACACGACGACATAAAGCACTCTGCAGATCGGCGCAGGGTACCACGCGAACAGCACGCCGAGGAAGAGAGAGTGCAGCCTTGGCCACTAGTTCGGCTGCCTCATTTCCACGGATACCAACATGCTCTGGGATCCAGGGTAATGCCACAAAACGCCCCCCAAGTGGAGCAAGTGGAGGCAGTCCTGAATCCGGTAGACCAGAGAGTGGACAGGATAAAGAGCTTGGAGGCTGAGGAGAGAGCTAAGTGAATCAGAGCATATAATATACTGTATCAAACTTATAGCGACGGATGTATTGGACAGCCTGGAGAATAGCGTAAAGCTCCGCAGTGAAAACGAACACTGGTCGGGAAGCCAAAATCTATTAGGGGTGTCACCCACAATATAGGCACTCCGAACACAAATTTTTGAGCCATCAGTGTAAATAAATGTGGCATCCTCCATTTTTGTGCACTGAGTAGCAAACGCCCGACAATAAACGAGAGGAGGGGTACCATCCTTGGGAAGCTGACAAAGAACACTGAGTAGGCAGGTTCGGGGGCAAAGCCAAGGTGGTGCTATACCCCCAGTTATCAAGGAAGTTTTAGGAAAGTGGAAGGAAAGAGAATGTAGCAGTTGATGGAAGCAGACTCCTGGTGGTACTAGAGAGGAAGGGCGGCCTGTATACCGTAAATCTAAGGAGGCGTCGAAAAAAAGGACATGGGTCCAGTGAGCAGGCATGGAAAACAGATGACTAGTGTTAACATTTCGGAAGCACAGCTCGCCAATTTGACAGTGGAGGTTCAACAGTCTCTCTTTCCATGGGGCTGGTGTAACCCAATCCACGGCAGTTGACAGAGTCGAGATGCCAAAGAATAGACAGTCGAGCGGAGAAGTAAACTATGCCTCCATAGTCCAACATCAAGTGCACTAAGGTGTGATACGGGCGGAGAAGGACCACTCTGTCTGCTCCCCAGGAGGTACCATTCAGAACATGGAGGGTGTTGACGAATCGCAGACAGTGAGACGAAAGATATGAAATGTGGGACGACCAGCACCGTTTTCTGTCAAACATAAGTCCCAAGAATTTAGCAACTTCCGTGAATGGAAGTTCGACAGAGCCTAGATGTAGGGAAGGCGGAGGAAACTCCGTATGATGCCAAAAATTTACGTAGACAGGAGAAAAGCGGAAGCCAGTTTCAATGCTCCAAAAGTGGAGGTGATTGAGAGATTCTTGAAGAGATCGTTCAAGAAGGATGGTCCGTTGAGAGCTGTAGTAGATCGCAAAATCATCGACAAAGAGGGAGCCCAAGACATCGGGAAGGAGACAATCCATAATTGGATTTATGGCGATGGCAAACAGTACAACACTTAGCACTGAGCCCTGGGGCACCCCGTTATCTTGGGAGAAAGTACAGGAGAGAGTAGTGTTCATCTGCACTTTAAATGTGCGCTCTGTCATAAATTTATGAATAAAAATGGGTAGCTGACCTCGAAAGCCCCAAGAGAACAGTGTGTGGAGGATGCCTGTCCTCAAACAGGTATCACGTGCTCTCTCTTCAGATCAAAAAACATTACTACGATTTGGCATTTCCCGAGAAAATTGTTCATGATATAAGTGGAGAGAGCAACAAGATGGTCAACTGCAGAACGATGCTTTTGGAAACCATATCGGGCAGGTGTTAAAAGGTTTTGGGACTCCAGCCACCAGGCTAAACAGCAATTCACCATATGCTTCAAAACCTTACATACACTACTCATGAGAGAGATGGGGCGATAGCTAGAGGGGAGATGATTGTCCTTTCCAGGTTTTGGAACAGGAATGACAATGGCTACCCGGCATCTTCTGGGAAAGGTATTGTCGGTACAAATTTGATTATAAAGGTATAGGAAGTAACACAGACTATGGTTTGATAAATGCAGCAACATTTAAACAGGGATGCCATCCAGTCCTGGGCTGGAAGAGCAAGAAGATAGTGCATGTTGGAGTTCCTGCATAGAGAAAATGGTATTACAGCTTTCACTATTTTGAGAGGAGGAAACAAGAGGTCGCACTTTTGCTGCACATTTCTTCGGGAGAAAGGCTGGTGGGTCATTAGAAGAGCTTGAAATCTCAACAAAGTGTTGACCCAATGAGTTAGAAATTGCGACTGGGTCCACTAAGGTATCATGCACGACAGTGAACCCAGAGATCGGGGAGAAACTAGACATTCCAGATAACCGTTGAATTCGATTCCAAACTACTGAGGAGGGAATGAAGGTGTTAAAGAAGTTAGTAAAGAAGTCGCAGCTCACCTTCTTACTATCGCGGATGACGCAACGACATCGCGCACATAACTGCTAAACAGCAGATACACTTGGCCACAGTAGGATTGTGGCGGAAAATGCGAAGAGCATGTCCCCGCTCGTGTATTACGCCAAGGACCAAGGAACAGGGGGGGGGGGGGGGGGGGGGGCAAATTGGAGGTGCAAGGTACTGAACATTCCACAGCTGTAAGAATAACTTCTGCAACATGAGTGACCTGACCCTTGACACTAGGAAAGTGACGGACATCGAATATCACTAGAGAGGAGAAGAGTCTCCAATCGGCTTGGGCAAACTTCCAGTGCCTCGGGTGCATATAGATGGCAGTTGTGGCTGTAATCGAAGGACACATGGAAAATGGACACTCGAATGTGTATCAGGAAGAGTGAACCATTCAAAGTGCAGAGCTAGTCAAACAGTACTAACCAAAAGGCTGACCAAGGATTAGAAGGAGATCAGCTCTTGCCATGTTTAAGGGGACTGTGTGATAATGGACAGTATCATGGAGAAGAATCATAATTCCCCTGTGTGCCAGAGTGCCATCAACAGAGGGGGGATCAAACCGGACTGACTGGAAATGAGGGAAAACAAAGCAATCGTGGGGATGTAGCTTTGCTTCCTGAAGACAGAAGATGTCCGGGGAGTAGGATTGAAGGGGATACACAATTTCATCCTAATTGGCTTGAATGCTGTGAATATTCCAATGGATAATTGACATAGGGTGGACAGAAAAGGGAAGAATCTTATCATGGTTGCTGTCAACTCAATGATTGCTGAGAGCCAGCGGCCAACAGCTTGGAACAGTATTCAGCCAAAGGCAGAAGATCCTGATCCATAGGTTTGCTCGGGGACAGCTCCTGACACCAGCGATCAGCTGGTTGATCGGCCACCAGCAGTGCACATCGGCGACGCGGTAGACGGCCGAGGGCGGTTACTGCAGGGTGGCGCTGCAGATGAGGCACGCCGTGACGGAGAAGGAGAGAAACTTTTTTTCTTATGAGCCTTCTTGGAAACAATGTTGAGATGAGGGAGGAATCAATTGTCGTGAAGTTGGGGTACGTAAGAAATCTTTATGAGTATGGTCTTTTTTAAAAGCCTGTGTGTCCGATTTTGGGGCTCATGATATAGCAGGAGCCAATGAAGAGTGAGCCGTAGAGTGATCAGGTCATAGTGGGGAGGCTGAATGGGAGATCTTTGTGCTGGCCGACCTGACGACCATGGAATTAAAGGTGAGATTGTAATTCTGCGTGGCTGCCTCCTTAGCAGGCTGAGGAGGTGCGAGAAAAGTGCTATATTTACCTGCCGGGGGCTCAGTGGGCTTTCAACTGATGGATGAGCAGCAAATGTAGACACCCCTTCCTTCACTCAGATTTCCTGAATAATTCGTTCATGTTTCAAAAAGGGGTAATTTCTAGAGGAAGCAGCGTGGTCGCCCATACAGTTGATGCAATGAGGGGATGGAGGTGGACAAGTACCATCATGGACATCCTTGCCACATGTAACACATCTGGCCAGACTGGAACACGACTGGCTGGTATGATTAACCCGCTGACACCAATATCAACGCATAGGGTTGGGGATGTAAAGGCGAACTGAGATTACCTAATTGCCCACTTTAATGCTCGATGGAAGAAGATGGTACGGATTGGTGCACAATTCTTGTAAACACTTTTCATGACTATGTACAGCCATTACATCCTGGTCAGACAGGTAGTTTTGAATTTCCTCATTGGACAATCTGTTGAGTGAGCGTATATAAACCACCCTGAATGATGAATTTAAAGTGCAGTGCGCTTCCTCCCGGACAAGGGAGGTGTGTAGCAGTGGAGTTCACAACAATTTTTGTGCCTGGAGTGCACTGACTTTTTCTAACAACAAAGTGCCATTTCGTAATCAGGAACAAGACTTTACAGGACCTGCAATTGTGTCGACGTCTTTCTGAATAATGAAAGGGTTGACTGTGGAAAAGTCTTGACTTTCGTCAGACTGGGAAACAATGAGGAACTGTGGCACTGGCGGAATAACTGTCCATGGCTAAGATTCATCTAAATTTCGTTTGTGAGCAGAAATTGTAGGCGTAGAGGAAACTATTGCGAAAGTATCCCTCATGATTACCAACATTTCTGATGGTATACTCCTTCCTCGTGGGGGCTCTCTCTGAGGGCACTCCCGCTTTAGGTGATTGTTCAAACCTCAGGCCACACCTCTCGAGAAACAGATCGAGGGACCAATCGGCACATTCATAAGGTACCAGCTCGGTACCTCTCCTTGGGCCTGGCCTTTACCAGGAGGAACGTACATGTCCTACTTGTCTACCCAGGGTGGGTAATTATGTGTTACCCCGTCACCGGCTACGCGTGGGTTGGCCTTCAGACACGCACGGGGAGGAAAGAAACAAAGAAAAGGAAAGAAGAGAGGTCTCAAACGCCACAGCGGAAAAGAGGGTAAAGAGAAGAGGCGAGGAAAAGAGAAGGACAAAGGGAAGACAGAGACTTTCCAGCATAGAGAGCAAAGAAGGGAAACTATGTCTTACAGTTACAAGCGTCTGTCTCCGGATGTAGGCACGAAACATACTCCCAAAGAGGGAGAAGGGGAAGGCAAGAGGTGGGGGGAGGGGGAGGATGGGGGAGGGGGTAGGATGGGGGAGGGGGAGGATGGGGGATGGGGAAGGATTGAGAGCAAAGAAGAGAAACTATGCCTTAACAGTGACAAGCACCCATCTCCGGACGTAGACACGAAACATACTCCCAAAGAGGGAGAAGGGAAGGGGAAGGGAAGGGAATAGGGGTGGGGAGGGGTGGGGGGAGGGGAGGGGGGAGGATGGGGTACGGGGAACAATGTGGAAAAGGAAGGTATGCAGCCCGCAAAGGAAAGAGAGCTGCACTAGCTCGGGTCCCATGCTCGTCACGCACGTATCATCAAAAGAGTTGTGGACCCCCTGGGGGGAGCCAGAGGTTGTTCGATGGAGTATTAGACAACAACTACTGAAACGGGGGACAGAAATCCAGTAGAAGAGACCTGGGAGCTTCAGAGGCAGCATTAGGCAACAACTGACTGAAACAAAGGACAGAAATACAGCAGAAGACATGTGGAATTTCATTGATGAAAAAGAAAATACGAGGTATTTCTAAAAGAACAAGCTGTTTCAAAACTCCATATTTATTGACAAAAGCATACTACAAACAAGGGATAAATTGCAAAATACTGAAAAAAGCTGGAAGTTTTAGCTATGGTATTATAAATGCTCTATGTGTCCACCATCAGCAGCATGAACAACATCTGGACAATATCTAAATTCATTGTATACTTTACACAATCTATCAGCTTCCACATAAGTTATGGTGGCTGTTATTTTGTTCTTTACTTCTACATCAAGAGGAAAAGGGGAGGTGAATACACTCTCCTTCACATATCCCCCACAGCAAAAAATTGCATGGGGTCATGTCTAGTGATCCCGCAGATCAAAAATGCGAGGCATTGTCTGAGTAGTCCCATATGCATTTTCCAGTGTTGAGCTGTCATCAAATTCTGAAGAAATGGCAATTTCCATAACTTCAGAAAAACTCCAATCACTATTTTCCAAAAGGATGGAGCTCCACCACACTGGCACAACAGAGTATGTCAGTTTCTCAATGACTGCATCAATGATGAATAGGGCATGCGGGATACCCAAGGCACTGCCCTGTATTCTTGGCCTCCCATGTAATATTTTCTTGTGGGGACATGTAAACGGGAGTGTGTTCATCTCCCCTTTACCTCGTGACAGAGTAAGTGAAGAATAGAATAACAGTTGCCATAACTTCTGTAAAATCAGATGCATTCGTAGAGTTTATGATGAATTTAACTATTGTCTTGATGTTGTCTGTTTTGTTTCTTGTGGACACAAAGAGGATATGTAATAGCAAAGCTAAAACTTTAACATGTTTGGGTATTTCGCAATTTACCTCGTGTTTGTAGCATGTTTTTATCAATAAATATGGAATTTTTAATCATTCTTTTTGAAACACCCCAAATAAAAGTGCAGAAAATGAAGCAGTAGAACGGGAATACAAACGTATAAAATTGAGACTGACAGGAAATGCAAAATAAACACCTAATCAGGAATGGCTAGCAGCAAAATGCAAGGATATAAAAGAATTTATAACCAGGACAGATAGAGGTATCTCCAACAGGAAAATTAAGGGGCATCTAGAGAAAGGAAAAGAAGCTGCATGAATACCAAGAGCTCAGATGGCAAGAACTTCTAAGCGAAGAACGGAATGCTTAAAGGTGGAAAGGAGTATGTAGAGAGGCTATACAAGTGAAATGTAAGTGAAGGCTACATTATAGAAAAAAATGTGGATGTAGATGAAAATGAGATAGGAGATATAATAACGGTCTTCTCATTCTAAGGAGAATCGTTTTGACATTTGTCACTCTCCACATTCTGGGAGAATTTCGGGGTTTGATGAAGATTGTTTAAACGGTTTAATCCACAATGATCCACATCAATGTACTCGAGACCTGGAAAATGTGATGAATCGTGATCATTATACCATGAAGCGACATTTGTATGCAAAGCGTAAGGTTCAAAAATCAGGTGTATAAGTACTGCATGGTCGAAGCCAAAACCACTAAAAATCAGTGGGTGCCATATGAGCATCTCTACTTCTTGGCATCAACTGACATGTGAACAACTAACCACTCCAATCCTGTATCGTTACTAGTGACGATAAATGGTGTCTTTAAGCTAAAGTAAGGAAAAGAAGGGAATTGTTGAGGCCAAACAAAACAGTAACTCTCCACAAAAACACCTGCATGCATCCACAAAACATAATGTTACGCACCTGGTGGAATGATGACAGTGTAGTGGACTACAAATGGCTTCCCTGAGGTACAACTCATTACTGACATTTAGTGTAAACAACAGACACATCTTGCAGACACAACCCAGCAAAAACGAGCAGGACGACTGTGTGAAGTGATGCACTCCACAATAACAACCGCCGACATTCTACTAGACTGACAAAAAACGCTACACAGGAGTTGGGTTGGGGATCACTCTGCACCTCAATGAGTTCTTCACCTTAAAACCAACACTCACTGAATCGAAAATTACCCCAGCAATGGCAGACTGTTGTAAATAGTGAAGGAGAATATATTATTGACTAAAGTCTCTGTTATTTGTATCTGCTCTGTTTATTAAACTTGTGGAAAAACCCTACAAACTTACTGCATAACACAATAGCTCCTTTAGTACAACATAACTGCAGTTTAGATTGTGTCCCTTCATTCACCTGTTACACATCTGTATTTTCCATGTGGCAGGGTCACTTAGGGAACAAATACTTATTTTCATACTTTGGACCAATGAAGACACTTTCAGCATTCCCATGTGAAGGCCCACTTATGGCCACTTTGATGCAATTAGTGAATTTTTAAGCTTCTTTCGAATATCAGCCTATCTTACAACAGCTGCTTATTAAGAAAATGAAATGTGCTATTTGATTAAATAGAGCAGCACGTGTTTCTCTGTTCTCATTTGGAGTCATAATCTTGTGAAAAGGTCGGTATCGAAAAAGTTGAATTTTGCTGAGTCTTTCTTTTCAGGAATGCATAATCGGTGTTCCCTAGTCTTCACATTTAATTTAAGCATCAGAAGAAACTGTTGCAAGATAAGGTTATGTATTATAGTTTCATTTATAACAAGTTAAATATGATACAACCCAAAATCATACCATTAAACTTCTATGGCTATTAACAGACCCATACTTAGTCTTGGTTCCCGGTTGATCGTAAGTAGATGCACATCTGTCCTGTTTTTGTCACTTTTGAAAATATATACAAAACATCTACAATTCATATTTGGTCTGCATTGTAACTAGGCTAATTTTATTTAAATAGGATGACAACAACTAAACTCGCAGAGCGCATGAGCGGACACAGACGAACTGTCTGCCTAGGAGATGTCCAATACCCAGTAGCGGAGCATGCCCTCCAGCGTAATTCTAGGGACCTAGGAACCTGCTACACTGTATGTGCCATTTGGCTTCTCCCACCCAACACCAGTCCCTCTGAACTGCGAAGATGGGAACTTGCACTCCAACACATCCTTTCGTCCCGCCATCCCCCTGGACTGAACCTACGTTAAACAACCTCACTCCCATTTACTCTTCACAGTCTTTTCCTCTTTCCCTTTCCTCTTTAGCCATCCACACATCTTTTCATCCTACATAGTTGTGTTTATCTTTATACTATATACCTCTTTACTTCTGTATGCATCCTCTCTGGTTTTAAGCTGGCACAGTACTTATAGTAGAATATCTTTGGCTTTCCTCTGACAACCATGCATCCATCCTTGCTACCCTCCCCGTTTTCCTTTCCCTGTTGCTTCATAACCTGGGTTGTGAGGAACTGAGTCCACTTTCCCTTCTTCCCTTTCTTTCCCCTCTCTCCTCCCTGATGAAGGAACATTTGCTCTGAAAGCTAGGAACGTAAATTTTTGGTTCTGTTTTTTGTGTATCTATCGGCTGTACTGAGCTGAGGTAAGTACTGGCCAGCCCCTCAATCTCTTTGTCAGTATTTGTTTATTTAAAATATGTATCATATATTTCATATAAAGATAGACCTAACTAATATTTTTGCCTGGGCATCACGTATTAATTTGTCTATCCTTGTTGTACAGTAATATATGCAATATGAATAATCAAAATCTTTGAGTCACCCAAAACACAAGATTTCAGTATTCCCTTGTGAAGTTAGAAGTAGACTGGAGGAAGGTACCAACTGCAAGCAAGTTGTACACTGCTCCAAGAACATTACAAAATAAAATTTTGGTCTAGCTCCCACATGACTTTACGGCACACTGTGACACACATTCTGTCATAGGAGAGGAAAAAAGTAAATGTTGGTGGACTTGGTTCTGAACAGTTCCAACATGGGGTTTCAAGTTACAAAAGTAAATACGTGGTTCAGATAAAAAGTAGTGGCAACACTGTTATAATTCATACCAGACTTTACTGACAGAGATACAGTGTATTAAATTCCCTCAATATAATCTCCCCATACCGATCACTCCCCCCCCCCCCCCTCCACACACGTTAAAAGCATCGTAAACCATCAGTGCATCCGTCTCTGTCAATGTCTTGCAAGGACCACCCTATGCCAGGAATGAAGTCTCCTATTGTATTGTAGCATGGGGTGAATATTGTATTCCAATGCCAAGTATGTAGGAGCTTTTGCTCAGGATCCACGATGTGGAATCGCGTAATGTCACGATAAATGATAGGGTGCACTGCCAGGATGTGATGTTGCTTTCTTCTCGCTGTGGGATGAAGGTGATGTCACAAGACATATCGGTAGGAGGGTGCAGTGACAATCTGCCCCTGCTCTACAATGTGATGCAGGATTGAAGCATGGATATCATAAGACAGAATTACAATC